>NW_006921758.1:724286-767325 GCF_000298275.1 Orycteropus afer afer | reverse complement strand
TAACTCTGAAACTAAACATTTATATAATTCAATAGATGGATTACTTAATAAATGGATCAAGGAATACAGACAGTCATTTGAGAAGAAATTCATACTACATATCAAATTAAATAAAAAGAAAATAAACAGTTGAAAGCAAAATAAAATAATAAAAAAGTAGAATATTGTGGGTAGTTATATTTTTGGAATTTAAAAGCAAAAAAAAATGAAATGGTATTACTACTATAACATAAAACATTACATTCAGTACATTAAAAATTAAAAGGCATGTTAAAAATTAAAGGGAGATTATATGTATAATCAATATAAAGAAAAATTAATATATTAAGAACATTTATAATCATATAAAAAGTATATCACAAGAGAAAAACAAAGGATGTGAACAGAAAATTCAGAGAGTAGGAAATAAACATGTAAAAAGTATTTCATCTTATTAAAAATCAATGTCAAATAACCAGTGATGGTTGCACACTACTGATGATTAATGTAATTGCTGTCACTGAATTACCCATGTGAAAAAATGTTGAATTGAAAAATGCTGTGTAATATATATTGTTTACAACAACAAAAATTTTTGGAAAAAAATGAAATGTCAAATTAAATCATGGGATACTTTAAATTGTAGCATAGTGGCTAAGACACTTGCCTGCTAACCAGAAGGCTGGCGGTTCAAACCCACCAGCCACTCCTCGGAAGGAAGGTTGGGCAATCCTACTTCCGTAGTGATACTGCCGCGGAAACCCAAGGAGGGGTCGCTATGAGTCGGGGCCGACTCGACGGCACATAACAACAACAACAACATCTTATTGTCAAATGTTATTATTAAAATGTTCAGTCCTAGCTAGGGGACAGTGGGATGGCACTGTTTTACAGTGCCACATTTTTTCTCCACAAAACCACTGCTGGGTTAAAACCACCAATCTTTAGGTTAGCAGCTGAGTGCTTAACCACTGTACCACCAGGGCTCCTTTCATAAAGATTATAGCCTTAGAAACCATATGGGGCAGTTCACTTTGTCCTAGAAGGTCACTATGAGTCAGAATCAACTTGACAGCAACTGGTTGGTATGTTGAAAAAGTAAAAGAATTATTAGATTTTTTTTATATCCAATTCATCCAGTCTAATACTGAGAACTAAAACAATGACTTCAATGGCATCATGAAAGAGGAAACTACTTCCTTCCATCATCACTGGATTCTTTGAGATTTCCTAACATATGTACCATTAGACCATGCAGCAAATGCAGCCATTTCAAAGTTATTTCAAGAATGTGCACAAAATCCCTTTCTTTCTTCTAAAATCATTTTCTACCTACCACATGATTCCAAAAGTCCCTATAAGAGAAGACAATTGTGATGGTTGGAGCTGTGTGTCAACTTGGCTGGACCACAATTCTGTGTGGTTTAAGCAGTTGTGATGTGGTTTTTCCCATGATGGGATCAGATGTATATGTTTTGAGCAGCCAATCCATTGAAAGGGAGTTTCCCTAGGGGTGTGGCCTGCATCCAGTATATTTATGGACATCCTGGGAAAAGAGATACTCTTCTGTGGATCGGGATTCTGTTGTGCTGCTCAACTGTCCGTGAGCAAATAATCCACCATTGGGCCTGGAGATCTTGGATTTGTCATTCGCTGGAGTCAACAGCCAGTATACTGCCTGCCAACCTTGAGCTCCTCAGCCCCTGCAGCTGCAAGAGTCTGGAAAAGCCTCCAGCTTGACGTTTGATCCAAGAACTTTGGACTTGCCAGCTTCTATAAGTGTGTGAGCCATTTTCCTAAGATAAATTTTTCTTTCTCTCTATATATAAGTTTTACTGGTTTTGTTTCTCTAGAGAACCCAGTCTAACACAACAATATCTTTTCCTTTCATTTGATTATATAATAATAATTGTTTTTATAAGCATTCAGCATGTTGTAGGAACTATTATAAGTAGACTACATAAATTGCTTTATTCTCCCAACAGCTATTGTTACCCTACTTTACAGCTGAGAAAACTGAGGACGGGAGAGGTAAAGTAAATTATTTGAGTAAGTAGACACTAGGATTCAAACCCATCTCCTTAACCACTACTTAAGATGTAAATGTACTGGAAGAATTAACATATTTGCTCGAATTTACATTAAGGTATAAGAGACATATTATGCATTCTTTGTTAAGGGCAGGTTCTGACTGGGAAAAGAGTTGGCTTTCTGAGGACAAGCAAGTTACATTGGGAAAATATAGAAAAGTTCAATTGTGATCTTGAATATAAACCTCACTATTTCATCACAATCCTTAGCTCCACATATAAAAGGGCTCTAGACTAAGCACATTCTCTGTGGATTCTATTTACAACTATCTCCTTTCCTTAGCCAAATTTTCAAAATACTATCAAGGCTTAGAAATTGGAATATTTTATCAAGAATATTTTCAATAGTTGCTGGTTCCAAGCTAAGAATATTACCTTTTATATATCCATAATATTAAATTTTCTGGGTAGTAACATTCAATTGACTGCTATTTTCTAAATTTTAACTTAGAAATAAAATATGGGGATATGATTTTTTATCTCAGAGTTCAGCATAACATTCAGGTTCTCATTCAAAGCTTTACTAACAATTGTTCTGGGATTAGGGGGAGGGGACAAAATAAATAAGGCTTGATCACAAGCATTAAAGAACTTCCATTTACAGCATCCATAGAAAGGGAAGAAAATCAAAGGGAAAATTTTTGTAGGAAGGCTCAAATACGGTATTCAGAATTTAACAAATTCTCTTACAGTAACAATCCTTACCGAGCTTTTGTAAAGTAGTTACTACACAAACCATCTCACTTTACTACCTTAATATACCTTTCTTAAAAAAAAAAAAAAAAAAAAAAAAACTTCACTTGTTAGAGACATAAGAAACATAGAATTAAAATATCTGAAGAGTACAAGAGATGACGAGATAAGACAATGTGTTGGCATGGCTATCCCAACAGAGCAGTGAATACAATCTTCTTTATTAAAGAGAACCTAATTTAGCTGGGGAGTGCCTGGGTGGTATAAGGAGTTCACATGCTCAGCTTCTTTCCAGAAGGCTGAAAGTTTGAGAACACCCAGAGGCACCTCAGAAGAAAGGCCTGGTGATTTACTTCTGAAAAATCTGCCATTGAAAACCCAGTGAAGCGCAGTTCTACTCTCACACGCATGGAGTCATCATGAATCAGAATCGACTCAATGACAACTGACTGATGAATTAAACTGGGATGAGGATGGGGCTCATGCATTTCACAAAGGCAAAACTTTGGGCATTTTCCAAGCAAATAAGCTTTGAAAAGGACTTGAATTAGCCAAAATAAAGTTTTCTATGGGACTTTCCACTAAATGTATGAAATATGTCTTTAAATTAAGCCACACAGGAATGCTTACTGAAAGGAAACTCTAAGGTATGAGATCTCAAATTTTCCATTCCAGTTAATGATTTAGATGGTGAAGGGACCATCACATTAACAGAGCTTAACTAGGGTCCAAGCAATAATCATTCATTTAATGTTTTTGAAAAAAATTATAGAGGAACATCTCCTGAGAAAATATTAGTAGAGTTTCTTTTGTCTACATGGCTTTCAACACCTGAGCATATGAACAACATTCACTTTACTTCCTTTAAGTTCCTTAATCAGACACTATTTCCAGTTAACAACTCCCAGATGTATTAACCCCATTATGTAGTTTATTGGATTTATATCTCTGAACCTGACTTTTAAAAGATAAGGCTCTCACACTGCCTCTTTTCAGTTTGGTAGACATACATTACTTGAGTTGTTAAAAATGACATTGCCACCAAATAGTCTTAGAAATGACACTGCCACTAGAGAAGAAAGGGAAATTTTTGCTAATGGGTAGAGTTGTAAGGTATAGAAACTTTATGCAATATGATTTTTATCAGACCTGCTATAAATACATCACACAATACAAACTGTATGTAGAATAATTTATTGAGAAATGACACTAGATCTTTCTAGAATCACATTCAATCCAAAGTTGACACAAGAAAAATTTCTGAATAAACAGGTAAGTTGTCTCACTTAGACTAAGAATGTACTCCAAGTTATTTTATAATGTAAAATTAAAGGAGTGAAAATTTTAAAAGCACATATTTCTTGTTTTTATTGTTGTTGTTCCCATTGAGAGGGCCTCTAGCCCACGACAACTTCATGGCACAACAGGATTGGACCATTGTTATCCATAGTGCTTTCACTGGCTGATTTTCTGAAGTAGATCTCCAGGTCTTTCTTCCTAGTCTTCTTATTTGGTAGCCATGTTCAGTGTCATAGCAACACACAAGCCTCCATTGATAAGTGGATGGTTGCTATATTTGACATCCATTGGCCAAGAACCTGGTTTTTCCACATGGAAGGTAAGAATTCTAACACTCAACCACCCCTGCACCCTAAAAGCATATATTTAAGGAAATTCAAAGATCTTTTCCTCCCAGTTTTAAAATACAATTATAAGTAAAGGAAAATGTATTTACCTAGTTGAATATAAAAATCTGGTAAATGCTAGTCTAATCAGCTCATCCCCAATATTCATTAATATTAAAACCTACATTCATATAAGGAGCTCTGGTAGCATAGTGCCTAAGGCACTTGACTGCTCACCAGAAGGCTAGCGGTTCAAACCCACCAGCCACTCCTCAGAAGGAAGGTTGGGCAATCCTACTTCCGTAGTGATACTGCCTCGGAAACCCAAGGAGGGGTCGCTATGAGTCGGGGCCAACTCGATGGCAAACAACAACAACAACAACAACATTCATATAATCATTCATATTTACAAAGCATTTTATTTTATAGTTATTACAAGTATTTTTATTGTACTGTTGATTTATTTAGCTACTTCAACTACTTTCCAAACTTCTTACATACTACTAGTTTTGGGGGTTTTTTGCTTTTTTTTTTTTTTTTTTTAATTTTATTGTGCTTTGGGTGCAAATTAACAAAGCAAACTTTGTTTTGGATTCAACAGTTCATGTACGTTTGATCTCACACCACGATTACCATCCTGACCATAACAAACTCTCCTCCCCTCCCATCCCTGTGACCACCCCCTCCCTGGGCCCTTATTAAATATGCACTCCTGTCTGTCCAGCTTTCCTTCTATCTGAATGCTGGCCCTCTGGTGCCCCATGGCCGATTGCTCTAAGGGGTGGATCTCCCTGGAGTAGGTGGGTGCATCACCCTGGATGGAGTAGGTGTTCTACATGTAGGTCTTTGTACTGTTGAGCTGACAGCTAATCCATGGGAGTTTGTCCACTAGGTCTGAAGGGTAACCCAGGAAAATAGTCTTAGGGGTTATACCAGACTCTATCTGACCAATAATTCTGGTCATTTTTGTGTTTTTAAATTTTGTTCCACATTTTTTTCTCCCATTCTATCCAGGATCTCCAGTTTTGATCTCTTTCTGAGTGGTTGGCATTGGTAGCCGGGCACCATCTAATTCTTCTGGTCTCGGGGTCCACCTTGGACTAATTGTTTCCACATGTCTTGGATTTTCTTCACTCTTCTTTGCATCAGATGAGAGGAGACCAATAGTTGCATCTTAGATGGCTGCTCAGAAGCTTTTAAGACCCCAGTCTCCACTCACCAAAGTACATTGTAGAACAAGGTTTTTAATCTTACATATTATTTGAAATCCTTAGTGGGTGTATATGATGTGTTAAAAATGCTAAAAGACTGAGATATCGATAGAAGAACATCACATGAGTATGTATACTGTTCTTCACATGAGAGAGAGAGAGAAATAGAGAGATAGCTAGCCTTGTGGGACCACTCAGCTGCTAACCAAAAGGTCTGCAGTTCAAACCTACCAGTGGCTCCAGGGGAGAAAAGACCCAAAGATCTGCTCCTGTAAAGTTAGAGCCTAGGAAGCCCTATGGAGCAGTTCTACACTGTCATATAGGGTCACTTGGGAGCTCTGGTAGCATAGTGGCTAAGGCACTTAACTGCTAACCAGAAGGCAGGCGGTTCAAACCCACCAGCCACTCCTCGGAAGGAAGGTTGGGCAATCCTACTTCCGTAGTGATACTGCCTTGGAAACCCAAGGAGGGGTCGCTATGAGTCGGGGCCGACTCGATGGCAAACAACAACAACAACAACAACATGAGTCCGAATTAACTTGATGGCACACAATGACAATTATGAATTAGTTTTGTTCCTAAGGCTGTCTTTAAGTCAAATTTCTACATAAATTGGAATGGTTGGGTACAAATTCTTACTTAATGTCAGTCATATGTTTGTGTTAGGACACAGTATATAGTACACTTCCAGATACCCTAAAACATCTTTAACATAATAGTACAGCAATAATAATAATAATAAAAGGAGCTCTGGTGGTGGAGTGGTTTGACTGCTAACCTGAAGGTCCGTAGTTTGAACCCATCAGCCACTCCATGGAAGAAAGATGAGCATGTCTGCTTCCATAAAGATTTACAGCCCTGGAAACACAATGGTGGTCCCTATAAGTTGGAATTGACTTGACTGCAGTGAGTTTGTTTGTTTTTTAAATAATAATAAAGTTTTGATATGTATCACAAATTACCACCCATTTGTTATTATGAATCATTGTATACACCTCAAATTTTTAATATAATAGATTTTATAGGAGTTAGTTTATAATTACAGGTTGTACATAAGTAAGATACTTGTAACCCAGGACTGTCTATATTTCACACTCATTATTCTTACATATTCTAAAGACAAGGAGAGACACTGGGAATATAGTAATATGTCAAGAAGTAAAATAAATTTATTATACTTTTAACCTACAATTAGGGAATAAAAGCTTGAAATGGCAGTTGCACATCACTTTGTACTTTATAAATTGATCAAAGTCATCTCCAGATTTTGTTTTCATGTTGATTATTAATTCCTATTTAATCCACAAATGTTGACTGAGCATAGACTATGTGCCAAGCAGTAAGCTAGTCACAGGGTATAGTGGTCAACAAAGCAGTCAGCTCTTTGCTCTCTTGGAGCTTATAGCTAGTGGCAGAAAGAGACATTCTACAAATAAGTAATCTGTCTCTCTGTCTCTCATCTTCCTTCTCTTCCTTTTCCTTCCTCTCTCTCCTCCAACTTGTACTCCCTCTCACTTTCCTTCTCCCTCTCTCTCTCTCTCTCACACACACACATACCAAGAATGATTACAGGATGTAGTGCAATGAAGGTATCTAAGGCACATGACAAGAATTTGATCCTTCTTCTCTGAAGAATCAGAAAAGGATTCATGGCAGGGTATTTTGGCTGGCATTAATTATGGCAGGGCCCTTTGGCTGCCATTAAATTAAGATTTAATAGGGAGGAACAGGATGAGGGAGAACAGAGAGAAGCAGAGAGTTCTAAGCACAGAATACACTGGGTGCAAAGGACCCAAGCTGAGAAGGACATGGTGGTTACAGTATACAAAGCCAAAGGTAAGTACCAAGATAGGAAGCCAAAGAAGTAGACAGGACATAGTATGCCTTATTAGGGATTCGAGTGTGGGCTTTGTTTTGTTTTGTTTTGTTGAGAGCAATGGTGACCACTGAAGGGTTCCTATAAGAGTGGAATGACAGGAACTGGTTTATATATTTCAAGGACCATTAAATAAAATGAGGAAAAAGGAACAGTAAAATGAGTAGATGAAAGGAAACCATTACATAATAACTACAAAAGAAAAGCCCAAAATTCTAATGTGGTAACTCACACTACAACACAACAGTATGTGGTGACAGAAGTGGATATTTGGACAATCATATGTAGTGAGTGCTATTGTGTGTCATGCATATCCCCCTTCCAGATCCAGGAAGTTATCCACCACCTCCCCCCAGCAATGGGGAAAGTTGGCTGTTTTAAATAGGTCAAAATTGAGTCTCATTTTTGAAAAAATGGACATTTTCCTCACCTGAAAGTAGCTGCCTCCCCCGAGGTTATTATTCCCAGAAGTAGCAAGTACCCAACATCTGGATGAAGAAGAGGAAGTATGGGGGTGGGTAGAGAGGCTCAGCTCAACTGTTTTTGTTGTTTGTGATGCTGAGTCAGTTCTGACTCATAGCAACTCCATGTACCAACTCATAGTTCTGTCATGTACAACAGAATGAAACACTGTGCAGTTCTGTGCTATCCTCACAATCATTGCTACCTATGATTCTATTGTTGCAGCCAGTGTGTCAATACATCTCACGGAGGGTCTTCCTCTTTTTTGCTGACTTTCTACTATGCCAAGCATGATGTTGTTCTTCTCCAGGGACTGGTTCCTCCCCATAACATGGCCAAAGTATGTGAGATTAAATCTCTCTCTCCACGCTTTTAAGGAGTAATCTGACTGTACATCTTCCAAGATACATTTGTTTGTTTTTCTGGCATTCCATGGTATTTTCAATATTCTTCACCAACACCATAATTCAAAGGCTTCGATTTTTCTTCAGTTTTCCTTATTCATTGCCCAGCTTTCACATGCACACGAAGTAATTGAAAACACTATGGCTTGGATCAGAAGCACCTTAGTGACATCTTTGCTTTTCAACAATTTAAAGAGGTCTTTTGTAGAAGATTTGCCCAGTGTGATACGCTGCTTGATTTCTTGAGTGCTGCTTCTATGGGCATTGGTTATGGATCCAAGTAAAATGAAATCCTTGACAAGTTCAATCTTTTCTCCATTATCATCATTTTCATCCAATTATGAGCATTTTTTGTTTTCTTTATGTCCACATGTAATCCACAATGAAGGCTGTAGCCTTTGATCTTCATCAGTAAGTGCTTCCAGTCTTCTTCACTTTCAGCAATCAAGGTTTTGTCATCTGCATATCATAGGATTAGAGTCTTCCTCTAATCTTGATACTGCATTCTTTTTCATATACTCCAGCTCCTCAGATTTGCTCAGCATACATATTGAATAAGTATGGTGAAAGGATACAAACCTGATGTACATCACTTTTTTTTTTTTAAAAGCCACCCAGTATCCCCATATTCTGTTTGAATGACTGCCTCTTAGGGCTATGTACATGTACCACATGTGCACAATTAAGTATTCTGGAATTCCCATTGTTCACAATGTTATCCATAATTTCTTATGATTCATACAGTTGAATGCCCTTGCATAGTCAATAAAACAAAGATAAACATCTTTCTGGTATTCTCTACTTTCAGCCAAGACTCAATTGACATCAGCAATGATATCCATCATTCTACGTGTCAGCCCAACTGGCCTGCCTCAATTAAAGATAACTCTGACAGGCTGGTGCCTTCCAGAACAGCACTGAAGGTCATCAACTTCCTCTGTCCAATCCTGTTTGCCTCATCTCTTACAGATGTTCCATAGAGCCCTTCTCAATAAACTGCTGCTTATAATGTCTCTCTCACAGTCTTTCTGGGGAGCCTAACCGAAGACAGCATGCAAAGACTTTTTGTTTGCTTGCTTTTAAATCATCCTGTACGTTATTTCACACTTACTTGTGTTGACAAGTAGTGCAGAATGTATATTTTAAGACTGTCTTAGAGCTAGCATTAAACTAAATTAAATGCTGCTCTACATAACAATACTGTACCGGTGTTGGCAGCCCACTCACTACCAAAAGGATTAAAATCTAAGAGAGAGACTAGCTTGACCCCGCTAATCCACAGATTTCCATTTATTGTTTTCCCATTAAAACTGGTAAAAAATGCCATTTAGATAACCAGGAGCTAAAGCTGATGAACAAGTAATCTGACTGTGGTGTGAACCAGTAGACACTAAATAGGATTGTCTGATCTATACAACAGTGCCTTCCACCCAGCGATTTGTGCACATCCTTTTTGCTTCATTGGTTACCAATGGATTTTCTGTTAAATTCAATTGAGTCTGGCACTCTTTTTAGCCTTTCTCTTTTGAGGGAAAGACTGATGCTGTTTAAAGGTCTCACTAAAAAGCAAAGCCTTTTGATTGTGAACCTCAAAAAACACTTTATCAAGAGCACACCTTTTAATACAGAGCTACATACTCCCTTATTTTAAGCCCAGCAAGGGAAGCATAATCATCTGCAGGACTTTTTGTTGTTGTTCTTAACTCATTTTTACAAAGTGCACCTCCCCAATGAGGCAGCTGAATCTGGGGAAAAGACTGGGCGAGACCACTGATCTGATACATAAGTTTAGTGTACTCAGTAGTTCTACCTTTAATAGCCATTTGGGCAATCAAACATCAGTTTTTGCATTTCTTGGTTCTTTGACTCTAATATAGGAAAAAAGCCACAGACTTACAGAAATGTCACAATATAAAAATTCATTATAGTGTAAGATAATTTTAATGATTTTTAATAATCTACATGTCATAGGATTTCATTTTGATAAAGTCAATGGGAAAAAAGTATCCGGTTAATAATAATTTAAAAATCTAACCTCAATGACTTTCTACTTTACAATTCTGTTTTTTTTTTTTTTTTTTTAAATTACTATTTAAAGGTAGGCTTGTTAATTATCTGTTTGCTCCGAGATCCAGACCAACCCTCAGCCTGAACTACTCTCTATCACAGGTGGTTAAATCTTGTATATAATATTGTCCTAGGTTACATCACTAACTAGCTTTCAAGTAGATTTTTCCAGTGAGAGGAACTGGCAAAACAAAGTAAATGGGAGGAAAGAGGACCCCTCTCTCATGGCTACAGCAAGTATCTCCACAATTAGCTGTATTCCACTGGGGTCCAGCTCCCTTCCTAGGGCAGTTATCACCTTGATTCCAGGTCTCACTGGGAAGTTTTGGTTCCTGGGTTGTGGGGACATCACCTTTTCCTTAGGTTTCCCCAATTCTAAGAGCACTTAGAACTGCTACTGATAACACTGCCTGCTACTGATAATCCCCATCTTAACTAATTCCCTGTGCTGAATTCCCTCTATAGAACTATCTGAGGTGAGCTCTGTTTTCCTGCCTGAACACCAACTAACACGGCGTATGTAAAATTGCTTTAAACCAAGTCCTAATTAACTATCATATATTTTTCTAAGGTTCATTTTTAATTCTTTCTGCCCAGAATTTGTTGGAAATCTCTATTAATAAACAACAGCAAACACCGTGGTTAGGTATTCAAATCAGCCCACAAACTTTGATCTGAAATGTAATATTTCTCAGAGCCCCAGTCTTGATTTTATCCAATTCCTGCTCCTTGTACTCATTCACACTCATCCAAACTCTTTAATCACCCATTTCTAATCAAAGCTTCACCTTCAACCCAGGGCTTCCTGCTGAAATACACACCTACATATCTTCAATTTCCTACTAGATCTCTCCCATTGGATACCTATACGCCCCATAAATCTACTCTCTTTCCAACTGAACTATGCCAACCCATCAACTTATTATTTTGATTATTTTCTATTAATATTCTAATCAATTCTCCTAATTATCAATGCAGGAGCTCTGGTAGCGTAGTGCCTAAGGCACTTGACTGCTAACCAGAAGGCTGGCAGTTCAAACCCACCAGCTGCTCCTTGGAAGGAAGGAGCAATCTACTTCCATAGTGATACCGACTCTGAAACCCAAGGAGGGGTCGCTGTGAGTCGGGTCCGACTCTACAGCACATAACAACATCAACAACAACAATTACCAATGTCTGGAAATCCAGCATAATTCTAAGACCTGTCCCTTTCCTTCACATCTGATGATCACTAGCCTCATAGAATCTTAATATCTCTTACATTTCTTCTCTATTATTTATTTGTCCTGCTACTGCATTAGTTTAATAACTCATCTCTCCTTCTAAAACTACTTCAACAGCTTATTGACCAATCTCCCTGAAATCTGTCTTTCTATACATTCATTCAATCCCACAATACATCCAGAGTGATCTATCTATATTATAAATCTGGTGATGTTATCCATGTGATTTGTATTTGTTTAAAGGTTCTCTGTGGTGGTATAGTGGTTAAGGCATTTGGCTGTTAACCAGAAGGCTGGCAGTCGAACCTACCAGGCACTCATGGAAGAAAGAGGAAGCAGTCTGCTTCTGTAAAGATTAATAGCCTTGGAAACCCAAAGAGGGGTCACTGTAAGTTGGAATCAACTTGATGGGTTGTGAGTTTCTACAGCATTTAGAATAAAGTTCCAAGTGGTATATAAAGAGCCTTCTTTATCTGGCTCCTACCTGTCTAGCCACATACTCATTGATTTGTGTAACAACTTTTCTCTCCAGCCCTATCAAGCATATTTAACTATTTCTGCTATTACCTACTTACTATAAGCTATTCCTTTGGGTTGGAATCTCTACACTCACCTTTCTAACTACTAACATCTAATTATATTAAAAATTTTAACAGTCACTTTCTTTCATCACAATAAAATTGTAAGGGGGTAAAGGGTCAATATTATAGATCAAAAATATCAGGTAAAAAACTTCCTGTTCAATGACTACTATGTTGTTGTTGTTGTTATGTGCCGTCGAGTCGGCCCCAACTCATAGCAACCCCTCCTTGGGTTTCCAAATAGCTTTGTAGAAGTTCAGGTGACTTCCTAGTCCCCATCTTTGTCTTCTCTCAGTCCCTAGGAAGGGTCTACCTACATTACCCCTCTACCAGGTCTTCATTTTACCATTAATTTCCTTCTCTTTATAATCTTTTAATCAAGGTCATGATAATATCAGGAAAGATGTAGATAAACTAGTTTGTTCCTTGTTCCCCATATCCTCCTGGCTCCAAATTTTGCACTTTTCCATTTGAACTTTATTTCATTAAAGAAAGATCAAATGATGACACAAAAGAAATTTTGCACACTGTTTTGGTTCTGCAGTGCTGCTATAATAGAAATACCACAAGTGGATGGCTTTCTTACACTGTAGGAGGCTACAAGTCTGAATTCAGAGTGCCAGTGTGAGGGGCTAAGTGTAGGCCCTTGAACCTTGGACCTTATCTCTGACTCTTTATCCAGGCCCACTACAACTAGAGGTGTCTCCTAACTCAGGCAGCTGCTGGTTGCTGAGGCTGATGAACCCAAGGTTGGCAGGTAAAATGACACAACTTCAAGATCAATAGGCAATACACCAGGCCACCGACGCAAGTATAGGAATAATCTCAAGAATAGGAGGCAACACAACAGGCCACTGAGTTCTAGGCCAAATGCAAGATCCAAATGTGCCAAAAAAGCTAGAAACCTTTCTCAAACCTTCTCCTTATATACTGGAAGCAGGCCACACCCCAAAGGCAGCTCCCTTTCCACTGATTAACATCTCATAGCATATTCTACCATGGAGGTGATTATAATCTCATCATGAGTAATAGCTACATCCAGCTGCCAAGCCCCTCCAAACCACAGGCCAGCCAAGTTGATACACAACCTTAATTGTCAGACATACACACACACACACACAAAGATATCTGCATACAATATTGTGTACAGCTATATATGTATTTACTTATATAGATATATACACACACACACATATATATAAATCATTTCTCCTAATTATCAGTGCAGGAACTCTGGTAGTATAGAATATATATGTAAAGAGAGAGTCAGTCAGTCAGTCTCTGGGTGGTGCATGCAGATCATGTGCTCAGCGAGCGGCTAACTGAAACTGTGGAGGTTTGAGTCCACCCAGAGGTATTTTGGAAGAAAGAGATGGCTATCTACTTCTGAAAAATCAGCCATTGGAAACCCTAGGGAACACAGTTCTATTCTGACACACATTTGGGTCTCCATGAGTTTAAGTTGATTCAATGGCAACTGGTGGTATGCATGTATGTATGAATATATGCATTCATGTATTTAAGAATACTCAGGCTCAGAATATCTTGAGCATATTGGTAAGGAAAAACTGGGACAGGGTCCTGGTATGTATGAAGAGGTGAAACTAAGCTAGAATATTTCCACTTCCAATCTCATGTCTTTAATCTGCTCTCAGCTTTACATCTGACAGATTTAGTCTTATTCACTGTTACACGCCAAACCCCTAGGACAGAGTACAACTGCAGTAATTACTAAATAAATAGGTGAATGACCGCCCTGGTCAAAAAAAAAAACAAGCCACTCTAGTTGGGCCATAGGTAAGAATTTGGAGGGGGTGATTTAGGGTGAAAGGGTATAAAATATGGTAAGCAGTGGAGAAAGGGAAGTATTTGAGGTGGGGTGGGGAAGAAGAAATCTTATGGCCAGAGAGCTAACTGTAAACTGTGTCGCTTGCTTATTTGGGGACTGATGGTAAAAATGTTTTAACATCACTTTACAACTTTGGATGATTTAAGAACTCGGGCACTTAAGAATAAGTTGTCATGCTCATCAAAGAAAGGAGAATCACTTACTTAAACCACAAATGGTGCCTTAAAAATCCCTTTTAAGTTCCTTATCCTTTCCACTGTGTGTTCTCATTGCTACTCAGTCAGCTTGCAATTGAATAACTGAAACAAATATGGACAAAGTGAGAAAAAAATCCTGGCCCCACAGCAGAATACTCATCCCCCCTCAATAGCATGGGCCTCACAGTCCAAACTAGAAAGGAGTACAGATGACTAAATGACCACTGCTGCCATGCCATTTAACAAAAGTCAGAGTATCTGGCCTCTCTGTGTGCTGACTAAAAAGTCTTGACCTTTTGCAAACATTCAAATGACTTTGTAGTTCTTACTGGTTATAGAATGTTTCTGTATTTCTTATTCTAAGTAGAATTTGCCAACTGAAAGGGATGTGCTTGGGTGGTCTTTTATTAGAGTACACCAACATGCTCTGAGTAACTGAAAAAATAGTTTTGACAAAGGTCAAAAAGGCTTCAGATGGAAGTAGAAAACAAAGGCTTGGAAGCAAAACTTGGAAGATGTTGATTTTGCACCCAATCATACAGCTTATTATAAAAAATGTACTCTTATCAGCAAATGCAACCACATAGGCTTCAGCTAGACTTGTAAAAAGGAAACCTAGGCAGCTTATAAAGCTCAGCAAACTCACATAAAAGAATGTGTACACATACCATATGGTATGAGAGTCTTAATGATTAAAGATACATTTATTTACTCAGTCTTAATACATGCTAATAGCCAAGAAAAGGCTCCATCATTTCAATGCATTGTGCTTCTGTATAGCCATGTCTCTCAAACTGGAGTAATCACACTCTTGGTGATGTGTGATAAGGTGAAGGGTAAGAGAATAACAAGGGTGAAATAGGCCCTAACTCCCTGCTGTATCAGATTTGGAAAACAAAATTAGATAATTTTATTATAATGCAAACCATTGTTTAATTTTAGAATGAACACAGCTATAATGTAGATAGTAACCAAAATAACCAAACCCACTGCCATCGAGTTGATTCTGACTCATAGCAGCCCCCGTTGAGTTTCCAAGGCTGTAAATCTTTATGGAAGTAGATTGTCTCATCTTCTTCCTTCAGAGCAACTGGTGAGTTTGAACTGCTGACCTTCTGTTTAGCAGCCAAATGTCTTACCCACTATGCCACCAGAGTTCCTGTGGAACACAATGCAAAATTCATAGGGATTTTACCAGAATGCACAGAAATTTCACTTTCCAAGACTTCAGGTGACTCCATCTTCAGAGCCTACCTCTACTTATACAAACTCAAGTTTAACTCAAGTTCAAAGTATATGAAGCCTTCCCCAGGGATTCAAATCCAGCCTGCCTTTTGTCTCTGGTAGTTTTCTACTTCACTGATATACAGCTGCCTTCAACTCCATTCCACCTCATGGTGCCCTGTGTGGCTCACAGTAGAACTGTGCTTCCAAGAGTTTTCAGTGGCTGATTTTTCAGGAGATCTCCAGGCCTTTCTTCTGAGGCACCTCGGGGCAGACTCATCTTCTGGTCACCAGTGGAGTACCTGAGAGCTTTCTTGCTCTATTGTTTCATGCTTCACTTGAACCTTCCAAGCTATATAAAATCTCCTTGACAACAGAGTCATGGGTTTTATATCCCTTTAACAACTACTTATTGATTATATGATTTCTTAGCAGAAGCAAATTAAATAATAAGGCTATGAATATAAGACTACAAATGAAAAACTACAAATTTAATATTGATAATCCTGCAATAATTATATGATTATTACACTCAGCCATACATCTTAGGATTTAAGAATACTTTAAATTACTAAATGTTTTCTTCTCTGTTATTTCTGTGGACATAGTTTAGATGCTTAAACTACACATTGATAAACTATGAAGCTCATCTCTGTGTCACTGAAGGCATTAACAGACTTGTCTTGAATGGGAAATTATAATACTCATATACTACTGGCTTAATTTGGGACTTGTTCACAAGAGTTACATACTCATATGTCACTCTTGAAGCACTCCTATTCCTTCTCCTCTACTATTGCACACTTAGTGTTAACAAGGGAGCTCAGGAAGATGCCATTCTCATTTTTTTCCTATAAATCCTCCATGCTATCCTATCTCAATCTTTGATTGTCTGGTCTAAACACACTTATACTTCATCAACTTTAAATTTCAACTGACAAGTCATCACATTATAAACATACTTCTACTTTTCTTCAAAGTCAAGCTTCCAGTCTTCCTGATTCAGTTTCATCTATTGAAATGCAGGGGAATGAATATATTCAATGTGTTTAAGGAAACCTTTCCTAGAATTCTTTCACATTTCTGACAACCTAGGACAATCTAGATGAGAAGAGAATTAGAAAGGTCAAATGATAAAAATCCATATGATTTTGGATCTGCCATGTCATCATGAATATTGAATAGCACAATCTTCCAAAGCAGGGTAAAATTTCTCAATATATTTGAAATGGAAACAAAATATATGGTACAGAACAGAGCAGACATACATTAATTCTATTAAATGGATATAAATAATTTTCAGTGTTATTCATACTTACAATAATGGCTTTTTCATTTTTAAAAAAATCAATTTTAAGGGGTATTTAATAATAAAAACACATTTTAATTTTAGTAACTTTTGCTTTTTGGAAAATACTTCAGAGAATGTATTTAAATGATGACAGCTGCCACTTTGATAAACTTTTAAATTCTGTATGTTAACAACTCTAGGATGTGACTACAGTATTAAACTATTTGTCATGAATTGACAGAGCTAAGTACAGTGCTAGACAGTTTTCAGTAAAGTTAGCAATACTAATTGCTTAAACCAGGGCCTCAAGAGTCTCTGAAATCACTTTAGTGAGGATTGATGAACTGACCTGGCCCCAGAAAACTTCCAGAGATGCTTTGAAGTACTTTCAAGTATAAAATGAATGCAGTGTTTTAAGTAGTCATTCCCCAGTATTCTAGCAAGGCAGCCAGATACAAAGGGAAATTCTTTCAGGTTGCAGTTCCTTCAAAAATAATACAGTTAATAAATAAAAATGAAAATCAATCAAGTTAACACATGATGCAAGTTAACACTGAATGCAAGTTTTTTAATGAGTCTTTGTTCAATAAGAGATGTTTGAATTATGACATTAATAAATGTGTCAATTGTTATTTTAGAAATAAAATGGATACTCTAGAGTTTGTGATCTCCTCATGCACAAAAAGCCCTTTGAAAATAACGGGGTGAGGGTGATACAGTGTAAAATTCTTCTGTACGTACCAGTTCTTCTCCTATTATCCCTCTCTAAATTCATCATCTGCCATTATGTTCCTGCTACACTGACTTCTTTTTAATTCAAGCCAAGCCAGCTCCTTCTCAACCCAGGGACTTCTATATGCAGATCCCTCTACCTAGAGGACTCTTTGGCTTTTGGCAGACCTGGTGCCATGGTCTCCTTTATGCCTCAGAGACTCTCTTCCTGAACAAATACTTTCTCCCACATAATTTTCTACCTTTTATTTATTTATTTATTTAGCACTTATCTATCTTTGTTCATTTATTCACTTTCTTACTCTAACTGACGCTATTTTTTTAATTGTCAAGAAGAACTGAGAGAACCAATCTAAAAGATGTGATCGATTCTTTATGAAATGGTTTTAGTGTAGTCTGCAAATTGGAAAACATAAATTAAAACTGAGCAAGCTATGGAGGTTGGATGAAACCCTGAAATGATTGCCTGGAGAGAATCTTTAAACCTTAAACCAAAAATATGCCCTGACATCTCTTAAAACCAAACTATAAATCAAAAGATTCACCACCATCAAGTTGATTCCAACTCACAGCACCCTCCACTGGGTTTCCAAGGCTGTAAGTCTACAAAAGTAGACTGTCCCATCTTCTTCCACAGAGCAGCTAGTGGGTTCAAACTGCCAACCTTTTGGTTAGTAGACAAATGCCCTCACCAGTACACCACCCAGCTTCCTAAAAGCAAACAGTCTAGCTTAACTAAAAAATGCCTTCCTTGACCATTATGCTCTTTTAAGAACTATGTATATGGGATAAGAGTGGTAACAGTAATGCAAAAGATTAGATAGGAACACTAGGAGACAGTGAGTTTAAAAGAAGGATGAAAATAGCTGCACAACTCAAAGAATGCATCCGTGTCACTGGACTGCTTATGCAGAAAGAGTTGAATTGGTATATGTTTTGTTTTATGTATCTTCTCAATAACAGTAACTAAAAATTTTAAAAATACAACTAAATATCCTATTCTTCGAATACTGACTATGAATGGCAGATTCAAAAAGGGTTTTCTTATACCTTCTACTGTAGAATTCAGTAGAACTCAGCCTGGACTGGAATCCAATTTCTCCCATTTACTTATTCAGTAATTTTTGGTCAGTTTATTTAACCTTGGTTTCCTCATGTGAAAAAATGGGAATTAAAGAATCTACTCTTGACAAGGGTGAGGGTGAGGGGATGTAGGCTGTGAATATTAAATGACTGTATCTGGGACACAAGAAACACTTAACTAATGGTGAGTATTATTTAATATTTACAGCTGATTAGCCCCTACATAAGGAGTTCTGGTGGCACAGTGGTTAAAGCATTTGGCTGCTAAGCAAAAGTCAGCTGCTTAAACTCAGAAGGGAGAAAGATGAGGTAGTCTGCTTCCATAAAGATTTCACAGCCTTGAAACCCTATAGGGCAGTTCTACTCTATCCTAAAGGGTTACTATGAGTCAGAATCAACTCAGTGGCATTGGGTTTGTTTTTCTGATTTATCCTCTACTTGTTCTACTACAAGATTCTTGCATGTACTCTTGAAATTTAAAATACTATCTATTGACTATCTTGTATAGTGCCTGGACGAAATGAAAATAATAAACAACATAAACTTGCCCATTAGTCACAATTTCCCACTTTATCATCTGTACCTCCATCCCTGTCTTATTCACCATTCTAACCTCAAGTCTAGCAAAAGACATGGGACACAGTAGGCATGCAACAAAACAGTTAAAATCCTGCCAGTGATGCTAACCATATTTCTAGTTTCAGCACTCTACAGCTTGCTCCTCACTTATGGACAGAGTTCTTTGGAAACATTCCAGCTAGTTCCAGAACAAGATTTAAGAAATGGGGAGAAATTTGGAATTTGTCTAACAATCAGCACCAGGTCATTAGCTGTTTGAAGAGAGGCACTGAAGTAGAGTGGTCTTTAGGTAACCAAATTAAAAGAACACCCTAATTCTTTCCCACTATACTTAAAGTATCGTTTTTATTGTTATTAAAAATTGCTAATGTCAACTGAATGAACATGTTACCCACTTCACAGCACCCTAAACTGCTGAGGTAAGAAATTATAATGATTAGTTATTAGAGTGAAAACCATTACATGAATACAACAGGGAATCACAGAGAAACAACTAGATAATTTCTGTCTAACTATTGGGTAATTAATGTAGTTAGAAAATAACATGTACATACTGGAAATGTAGAATTATAGATTATTTGCACTTATTTTCTTTCTGTGGCAATTAAATTAACTATCTTTGATTTCTCACCTGTTACCATGGTTATTTTCAGTGATCCAGGTCATTAATGTCTTGAATATAATAGTTACATTAAAATTACAGCTCTTTCTACTTTGCAAAAGATTCTGAAGGTACTATGAAAGAGAAAGCTGTGGGCTTAAGGAAGAGAGTTGCCTGTTGAATAAAATTGTTTAATCATCTTTAAGCAAAGAAATCCCACACTTTGTTCCTCTTGTAATATCACTGAGATTTTGTTAGCTTGGAAGAGCAACGAATGGACAGTAAATTCTAAGTATGCTACCAACTTGCTACTTATATTATTATTTCTTCCTCTCAATAATGAGAATAACAAGTTCTCTCTTCCTCATTATTGAAAATTCTGGGAAAAGAATATATGTATCTATAAACACACACACACACACACACACATATATACACACAGTCATGCACTGCATAACATCCATTCAGGTAAAATCCAACTGCATATACGTCCATGGCCCCATAAAGTTATGATACTGTTGTTGTGTTGTTATGTGCCGTCAAGTCAGCCCGGACTCATAGTGACCCCTTCTTGGGTTTCCAAGCTGATATCACTATGGAAGTAGATTGCCCAATCTTCCTTTTGAGGAGTGGCTGGTGGGTTGGTTTGAACCACCAGCCTTCTGGTTAGCAGTCAAATGCCTTAGGCACTATGCTACCAGAAGTCCCAAGAGACAAGCAGCTGGTGGGTATGAACCGCCAGCCTTGAGTATGGCAGCTGACTGCCCAGGGCCCTGAGGCCATCCCCTAGGGCCCAATAATAAAATAAAATGAATAAATTTAAAAAAAAAGTTAATGATCACTGCTAAGGCAAGAAGCTTGTCCAAGATGCATAAAGAAAAAACAGGACCAGACTGGGAAACAGTATTTGCACAATATCCATAACTCCTATTTCACAGAATGTATGGTGGACATTAAGGGGATACATGACTATATATCCAAATACTGAAACAAATGCAAAATCAACTCTCAGTTGTACCAAAATTATATATATATATATATATATATATATATATATATATATATATATATATGAATAATCTATTGAGCTTCAGTAGGGCTGTGATATCTGAACCCAATGGGTTCATGACACATATCACTGCCAAGAGTTTCTCTCTAGAAAATGTGTCACAATATTCATGGCTGGTACTGGGTAGATGTGAGAATTATGTGGAAGAAAAGGAAGGCTCTACTTTCCTAATTCTCATTTTTCTTGTTTACTTATCCTTTCAAAAATTATTTTACTCAGATACTCTTTGGTTTGTTTTATCATCTAGTCAAGTATTAATTTGACTGGGTCTTGATGTTATGTTTCTCAGGGCTGCATCCTCTGCCTTTTCGTCTTATTATATAACTTTTTCCTAGAGCTCCCATCTCCTCTCAATTGTTCCATTAAAATGTGTGGATCCAGAATAAGAGGACAAATGGAGGTACCCTTTTGGGACCCACCTCTAAAACACCTGTCTCTTGGCCACTCTTGGGTCTAGAGATGCACGTCCCAATGGCAGAGTATGACCTCTGAAGGACAGACCACAAAAGAAGCCTGCACAGACCTTGTTGGCAGGTTTCAGTTCTCTGGGAAGGGGATTACAAGGTCAGAGACACTTGAAGCCTGTCCGGAATAGCACCTCACGGACTTCTTGTCCATTCTGGGGAGAGAGGCACAGCCAGAGGATGGCCAGAAAGACAGCCTTCTAACATATGAAGTCTACAACAGGGGTTCCTTTATATTGTATGGAGAATATGGTATCATTGGAACAGCACACAATAAGAAAGTTTTTTGCCTTAACTAAACACCTATATCATATCTTAAAAGGTACCCTTATTGCCAAAACCTGTCACTGTGTTGTGTTAGTCCAAGGAATTTGACACTCTGATTCACTGAATCAGATCTCAGGTTTGTGTACCCCTAAGAGACCAATCCCTTTAACTGAGCAAATGAGGGATACTGTGATGCAATGAATTACTCAACATGGACCTTCTAACCATGTTCTTTGTATTTTCCACCAAGACTAGGTAGGACTATGCAAATGTGAGGTTCCTGTGGCCCACCAAGGGGACTTGATAGTTTGGTAATAATAAAAATAAAACACATGGCTTCCTTGTTGGGGTGGGACCACACAAATAAGGTGTATGGAACCCTAACGTGGAGATTAATAAGTTTTGCCATCTGCTAGGCTTAAAATGAGACATCCCAGAGGCAGAAAGGGGGGACCAGACCTGACTACCAAGAAGAAGGCACCATGTCCTTTGGACCTGGGATCACTGTGCTGAGAATCTCCTCAATCCAGGAGATAGACAGAGAGTTATAATACCTTGCTGAGATGATGAGAGATAGAAAGAAGCAATGGCAGCAGAACCAGAAGACCAGAAAGAGACTGGCAGGAGACAGCATGGTGGGTTTCTGGACTCACATAATGAGAAAGCTGACCACTTTGGGGCAGGAGACTTGCTGGCAGAGGGGGTACCTCTATGCACTTGGTGGACCTAGGTTTGCCAACTCATGGAGCTATAGCTAAGTATCTGCAGGCATAGGTTTACTGAGTAGAATAAATCTGAGTACTCACTAGGAGAGCTAAAATAGCTTTGTAACATTTGCCCAAGCAGGGCAGAGGCCAAGGGGGTCACCTCAGGCCAGACAGAGGTGTGTCTGCTAGTACTGCTGACAAGAGGATGTTGGGATAGAAGAACCATATTCTAAGTTGTTTTTGATCTTGAATTGTAACCTATTACTTTCCTAATAAACTCCATAATCATGAGTATTATCTCTAGGTTCTGTGTGGCCAGTGCCACAAATTATCAAGCCCAGAAAAAGAAGTAGACTGTGTCAAGGGAGGGACAATTAGTGTCAGAATTGGTAAAAAAAAAAAAAAAAAGTTGAGAGTGGAGGAATGTTTGACCTCTGCCTCATAGGAATCAGCCTTGAGCTGCGGATCTTGATCCTCTCCTCCTACCTTGTGAAGTTGGAGAAGGGTCAGACAACACATCCGTCATACCATTTTTACAGACTATAAGTGCTATCTTTATCTCCAGTGAAGAAAGTTTACAGGGGACTTTTCTCTATCCATGTTTGTTGTAGTGATTCCTGGACAATTTAGACCTTGTCTTGACAGTGCAAAAACAGGCCTAGAACCAGTGCTTTTACATTCTTAAAGAGGAAGACAGAAAATGTTGAAAGTATGATCTTAGATATAGCTGGTACAGAGAATGCAAAATGGGTGCAGGTTTGTTGAAGGTATGAGCTTAGAAATTGCTAGCACAGAGAATGCAAAATGGGTGCAGGTTTTGAGGTTACCATTCCTTACCGTGAAAAGGAGCATTGTAAGAAAAATGCTTTATATATATCAAAGAGAGCTAAAATGAACACATATATGTGTCTGTGGAAGGGATGGTTCCCTGCTTAAGTGGAACATTTTTTCTGCCATTGATTATTTTTTCACTCAACAAATATTTCTTAAGAACTTATTATATACTGCACGCAGACTACTTCAGGAATTAGGGAATCACTAGTGAACAAAATGGTCAAGGCCCCTGTCCTTAACAAGCTTATAGTTCTTTAGCTTAGATTCAAATTAATCACACTGTTGTACTAATCTGAAATGATAAACTGTGAAAAGGTATTCAATAAGAGCATGTAAGAGTTGGACCTGATTATACTGGAGCATCGGAAAGGCTCTCTTGAGGAAACCAAATTTCAGTTTGCCTTAAAGAATAAGCAGGAGGTGAAGAGCTTGTTAGGTAGCAAGTAGAGAAAATTCAATGGCCCCAAAATGGGAAGAGAGTACATGATGTGTAAGAAACTAAAGAACGGCAAATGTGCCTAAAGTGCTGAAAGAAAGAGACAAAAGTGTAGAACAGGTCACGTGGGACCTGTAGGCCATGATATAGATTTTGGACTTTATCCTAAGCACAATCAAAAGCCATTGATAGGTTTGCATTAGGGAAGATCTATGTTTAAACAGACCAGTAAACAACATGATAACTGGAGCAAATATTGAAGTTATCAAGGATTTCTTTTTACTTGGATCCACAAAAAACACCTGTGGAAGCAGCAGTCAAGAAACCAAATGAGGTACTGCATTGGGCAAATCTGCTCCAAAAGCCATGTTTAAAGTGTTAGAAGCAAAGATGTCACCTTGAGGATTTAAGTGCACCTGACCCAAGCCACGGTATTTTCAATCTTATCACATGCATGTGAAAGCTGGACAATGAATAAAGAAAACTGAAGAACTGATGCGTTTGAATTATGGTGCTGGTGAAGAATACTTAATATACCATGGACTTCCAGAACATATAAATCAGTCTTGGAAGAAATATAGCCAGAATGCTACTTAGAAGTGAGCATGACCAAGACTTTGAACATGTTACCATCAGGGCTCAGTGCCCAGAGAAGGATATCATGCATTGTAACGTAGAGGGCCAATGAAAAAGAGGAAGATTCAACAAGATGGACTGACATAGTGGCTGCAACATGACTTCAAACATAGCAACAGTTGTGAGGATGGCACAGGACCAGGCAGTGTTTCATTCTTGTATATAGGATTGCTATGAGTGAGAACCAACTTGCCAGCACATAACAATAACATGATTAAATTTGCATTTTTCAATCTCTGTGGAGTAATGTACATTTACTAATGCAGAAAATGGTAAGATATATATCTTCATTCATCTCTCATTCAGAGTATCACAGAATCCATAAAAACTGGCATCTTAGGGCACAATGGACAATGTTGAAAACAGAGAGAAGGAGACAGCCGAATAATATTTTAAGGGGTAAAATCAACCTAGGACATTAAAAAGATAAATGAGAGGAGAGACTGTCAGTTTCTGGCTACAACAACAGGCTGGATGGTGCTATCACTAGTTAAGATATGAGTACTGATAAAGATTCAAGTTTACTAGGTGGAGAAACGAAGTAGAAAGTTTTCATTTTGATGCTTAAATTTTCATGATTGTTACCATGAAAAGAAAAGTCCAATCAAGAACTCTTTAAATTGAACTGGGAGTGAGAGGATTTGTTTGCTTACTTCTATTATCTCAAACTAGGAATGAAAACTTAAAAACAAAAAATGTGTGTGCAGGGGAGGTTGTCAGGCCTCAGTTTTAATTTTAAGATTTGTTAAATATCATTAATATAACGAAATCACAAGATTTTAGAGCTGAAGAAGGTCATATAAGTTGTACAGAGTTGAAAAACATGGTCCCAAAGAGCTTGTGATTTGCCTGAAGGTTATTTGGTGAGTGAGTAATACTGTTAGAAATTAGCCAGAATTCCACTCCAGCCCTGGTGAATGCTGACATCACCTGGGGGCCAAAACCAAACCAAACTCACTGCCATCAAGTCGGATCCGACTCATAGCGACCCCTCCTTGGGTCTCCGAGGAAGTAGCACTACAGAAGTAGATTGCCCAACCTTCCTTCTGACACCTGGAGGCAAGGGGGTGATATATCTTACATAGGCACAAATTGGCTCCCCATACTTGGGGAAATTCACCCGGACAATGTGGAGTAGGTCCCAAGGGTGTCTATTTTTTTTTTTTTTAAGTTTTATTATGATTTGGGTGAAAGTTTACAAAGCAAATTCATTTTCCATACAGCAGTTCACACGTTCACATACACTTTGTCTCATGACATTGACTGCAATTTCCCACAATGCAACTGCTCTCTTCCCACATCCTCCCCATAGCTGCCTCTTCCCACATCCTCCCCATAGCTGCCTCTTCCCTGTGTCCTTCCCTCCCATGAACTCCTGCCCACCCCCCCAGCTATCTCCCTGTATATACACAGCCTTTCTCTTCTCCCATGATTGATCTCTCCAAGGAGTGTATCTACCTAAAGTAAATGTTCAGCTCATATGCCTGACTTTTGTTTGGCTGGAAGCCACAGGAGTGGGTTCAATTCTAGACCTGAAGGGCAGCTAGGGGCCATAGTCTCAGGTGTTCCACCAGGCTCTATCAGACCACCAAAGGTGTCTATGCTTAAAAGCTTTCTAGGTGATTTGATAATTGGCTAAACCCCTGTATTTACTACCCCACAGTACCCTACTCTCCTTAAATTATTTTTTCCCCTTTGCCATTAAGTTGATTCTGACCCATAATGAACAACCCTATAGGACAGAGTAGAACTGCCCCCACAGGGTTTCCAAGGCTGTAAATCTTCAGGGGAGCAGACGGCCTCATCTTTCTCCTGTGGAATGGCTGGTGGGTTTGAACAGCTGACCTTTTGGTTAGCAGCTGAATGCCTTAGCCACTGTACAACCAGAGCTCCCAAGAGCATCTTATAAGATTTTTAAATGAGAATTTTAAAATAAATGTTATTTTTTTTTTCTAATTAAATGCTTTCTGCTTAAAAGGCAAGCAAAAGTGCTCACTATAATAAGTACTCACCATTGGTGGGAATTCAAAGACTTTAAATTCAGAGTTCGATGTATTGATAAATGATAAAGAGGTATTTCTGTTTCAATAGAAAACTAATCAATACAAAATATAGAAACATTTCCCTTTTAAATAATGAAAACATGTCTTGGTTGTGTAGAGTTTTCTGGAAATCTGAAAGTTCTGTACTTCTAAGAAGAAATTTTTCATTTAGTTATTTCACTTAGAGCACTTTTTAAAAAACAGGAAAGATTCAATAGATCAAAATCAGTCCCAATCTATCCTTTGATTTTAAAACACTCAGAAAGAGAAAGAAAAAAATGACCAAGCATTTTTATACATAGAGCATTCATACCAGGTTTTCTAAAACATGCAAAACAAGATAATAAACTTGGAAAACTAAGCAAAATCAAATACTACCAGTATAACATAAAATAATCCCTTAAGTATTAGTAATCAATCCAGACTTTAGTGAAAGCAATTGCAGAGATCAAAGTGAAGTGAAGCAATTATTAAGGACATAAACAAAGCAAAGCAATGAGGTACAAAGATGAACCAGGACATCTGGCTCTAGAAGAAAGATGAATATAGTTACGTTTTTTTTCTGGTCTAACTGACCATTATGGCACAGAAACATGCAAATGCTTTCCTGCTTCTTTTCTCTTCAGATTCCACAGCACCTTTGTTTTTTCTGTTCCTCCTCCTCCCTCTTTCTTTCTCTCTTGGTGGCCATTAACTACACTGACAGTTTGACAGGCTGAAATAAGGAAATAAAACACTTAAACATTGTTTCCTGATGTATGCATTCATCTCTTCTGCCAAACACAGATATTGAGGAGATGCTTCACTCCTCCTGTCAGCTCACTAAATTACACCCCAGCTCACGCAGCAACACCACGCTCAATCTCAGTGTGTCTGGGTTCCTACTGGAAGAATATGCAAAAATCTTTCTGCCAAAATCCTTCCTTTATGATTTTTAATACTAAATTTTCTTAAGTTATCAACTGGATTTCTGTTAGATCTGTTGATTATTTTCTCAGTTTTTTTTTTTTTTTTTTTCTTAAACTTTCTGAATTGTTTTATTCTGCACAGTTTTTTAATGCTTTGACTTCAGCAAGAGTAAATGAGTATTAAAGTACTGGCTAAATTTTTTAAATTTCTTATAACCAATGCACAGTTTTGACTTTTAAAAAGTAGATACCAATTAACATAAACATAAACACTCTTGATAGATCCAGTGATAGAAAAAAAAAGGTTAATAATGCCATTTCAAAGTTGCTAGACTACAAATAAAGATGCTTCTTTTCTATTATTTATATGTGGCAACTAAAGTCCGACTTCCATAGAGCAAACTTTGAAATTCTCATAAAACAATGAATGCTTAACCTCTCTCAGATGAGACTGCTATGGATTCAGTTTCAAGAGAATGGTAGCTAAAAATAAAAAAGGAGGGTAATAATTTTCAATTGTTTATTTGCCATCTTTATCACCATTAGGAAGGCACTCTGGTGCTCTGGTGGTGTAGTGCCTAAGGCATTTGACTGCTACATAGAAGGCCAGCGGTTCTAACCCACCAGCCACTCCTTGGAAGGAAGATTGGGCAATCTACTTTCATAGTGATACCATCTCAGAAACGCAAGGAGGGGTCGCTGTGAGTCAGATCCGACTCAACGGCAGTGAATTTGGTTTGGTTTTGATTCTGGTGGTGCAGGGGTTAAGGCATTTGGCTGCTAACTAAAAGGTCAGTGGTTTGAAACCACCAGCCACACCACAGAAGAAAAATGAGGCTGGCTGCTTCCTCCTCAAAGATTTACAGCCTTAGAAATCCAATGGTGATCACTATAAGTCAGAATCGACTCTATGACAGTGATTTTGGTTTTTGGATCACCATTAGGATCCCTAAGTGCACAGCAGGTAAGTGCTCAACGGCTAACTGAAAGTCTAGTGGTTCAAACCCACCCAGAGCTCACCCCTTACCCCCGCCCCCCGCCAAAGAGAAAGACCTGGCAATCTGCTTCTGTAAAGATTATAGAATTTAAAACAAAAAGAACAATGTTGAAATAAGCTTCTAGGACTCTTTATTATTTGAGTAACTGCTATATGCAGTACACAAGTGTATTTTCTGTGAAAGATGTTAAGGAGGGTCCCATGTGTATCCTGGCAGACTCCTAAAGAACTTACTGTCTAGAAGAGAGGACACATGCGTAAGAGACTAGAATACAAAGTGGGAGGTATTCTATTCCAAAATGTAGGTACAGATAAAATGCCGCAGAGAAATTCAAAGGAGGAAGAAACCCACCAGCCACAATTGAGAATAAATAACTCAGTTTGGTCAAAACACAAAACAAATTTCCTCTATTAAAAGACTTACACATTTTATTGTAATTACATATTTTATGTTATCTACCTTCTCCATCAGACCATAAAATCTATGACGTCTATGGCCTTGCCTACCTTATTCATTACTATATTTTCAAGACTGACACAGTAGGTGGTAGGTAATATGCACTCAATAAATATTTTTGAATGTATGAATGAATTATCTTGTGATAATAAGTAGTAACTGAATCTGAATATCCAGAAGATGATTTTCTGAGTTTCTAACTCATGTTAATTCCCAACATTATTATAGATGACCAATAGGAAAGATGAGAAATTTGTTTCATAATGCAGGACACCTCAACGATCATAGATACTTCATTTAATCAACACAATTACCAAAACATAGACATGATCAGGTTTTTAGGGTTGAAGGCTTCCTTATAAATATAAAGAGCCTCTTTAGCAATTTGATAATTATTAGTGATTACAGGTGATACAAAGGAAAATCTTTCTTTTGCTTCATATCTTTCCCAAGGAACAATACTTCCTCAGTTGTCAAAATCATTTTCTTTCACTCTTTTTTTCTTTTTTTAATAAAGTAAATGTAGTTATAACTAATACAAGTAATCAATGGAAGTAGAAGGTAACCATAATAAAGATCACAAAACAAAAAAATGCAAAAATAGAATATTAAGCAAAAATGTTTGCAGAATAGCTCAACCACATGAATTTAAATTCCTTTTCAATAAAGAATCTACTGTTTAAATTATTTTTGCCTTATCAAATATTATATGAAATAATATTAGCTAATATTTACTAAGTATTTTTTTCCAGACATTGCACATAGAGTTACACACGTTACTTCACTATAATCTTGCAATTATTTTATAATTAGTAATTATAACGAGGTCAGGGCAGGGTGAGGCCACAAAAGTTCAATCTAGTTGTGATATGGTTAGCAAGTTAGCACATAAACAGCAGAACATTTTTGACTGATTTCTCCTACATGCCTCTTGCTCTTGCTTTCCTATTGTTTTCTCAAATGTCTTGGCAACATATTACTTTTTAAAATGTTAAAAAGGATACCACTGGAAAAGGTATTCATGGGAAAAAAAATTTGTTCTTCCTGTTCCTATTCAGGGAGTTCTGGTATGGCAGAGTGTCTAAAGCATTTGACTGCTAACCAGAAGGCTGGTGGTTCAAACCCACCAGCCACTCCTCAGAAGGAAGATTGAGCAATCTACTGTCATAGAGATAACCACCTCAGAAACACAAAAAGGGGTCACTATGAGTTGTATCAACTCGAAGGCAGTGAATTTGTTTTTGGTTTATTATTATTATTATTAGGTTCCCATTTAGCCATATATTTGGGTAAGATACAAAACAATTGACTCTCAAAACTACACTCCTTCTGTTCTATCATTGTGGCATAGTAAATTACCTGGTATGGCTTTTCTAGCCATAAGTCTTCGTAAACACTGTGGTGGAATTTGCTGTGAGCAACTGAGGAGCTCCTGATTATTAACGTTATCCACCTGGGTATTTCTGTTGAGAGTGACACAAAGCAATGTTCTGTGAAGTTTGCTGTCTCTCAGGTCCTTAGAATTCTGATGTTATGATTGGTTAGTTTGGCCACTTTGCCAGGCTCAAACAAAGGCCTCCTAGAGGCAGAAGAAGTCTCTCTGACTGCTGGCTGAGAAAGACGTGTTGCTGAGAGAAACACGCTCATGAGAGACACACACTGCTGAGAAAGAGATGGCTGAGAAACACGTTGCTGAGAGACATGTACTGCTGAGGGAGAGACTGAGAGAGACTATTGGCTGAGAGACAATGGGCAGAGAGAGACTGAGCATTGTTCCTGAACTTGAACTGTAGCCTGGTGTTTCCCTAATAAACCCCATAATCTGTGAATTCTGTGTGGCCACTTCAGTGAATCATCTAATCCAGCAGAGTGGGTGCTGTGGGAGGTGCTGTGGGAGGAATGGTTGGTGTCAGGGTTGGTGAAAGGGCTGGAGGGAGGCAGCATGTCTGGCCTCACAGGGATAGGCCTTGGGCTACTGATGGTGATTCTGTCTTCCTCTTGTGGGGTTAGAGGAGGTCAGAAGATGGGGCCTCCCTGCCCCTTTAGCAATCATATTGCCTTCCAATAGTTTCTGGTGATTTTAAGATATCAAAAGAAACACTGCCTTTAGTGTCAGTAGAATTCTCACCTTCCATGCAGGAGACCTGCTTTTGATTCCTAGCCAATGCACCCATCTGTCAGTAGAGGCTTGTACATTGCTATGAAGCTGAATGGGTTTCAGCAGAGCTTCAAGACCAAGACAGACTAGGAAGGAAGGCCTGGATCTACTTCTGAAACTCAACTAACGAAACCGTAAGGATCACAGCAGTCTGATCCCCAGTCAATCATAGGGATGGCACAAGACTAGGCAGTGTCTCACTCCACTGTAGAGAGGGTCATCATGAGTCAGAGGCCAACTCGATGGCAAGTAACAACCCCAGTGTACCAAGGGATAGCAATGAAGGCTAATATTTTTGTGTTCTTAGCCTCTGCTGTTGTTATGTGCTGTCGAGTAGGACCCAACTCATGGTGACCCTTCCTTGGGTTTCTGAGGTGGTATCACTACGGAAGTGGATTGCCCAACCTTCCTTCCAAGGAGTGGCTGGTGGGTTTGAACCGCCAGCCTTCTGGTTAGCAGTCAAGAGCCATAGGCACTATGCTACCACAGCTCCTTCTAAGCCTCTACAACACCCAAATAATTCTGTGATTATCCCAACCTTGACCAAAAGATATTTAGGAAAAAAAAAAAACGCTGCCATCGAGTCAATTCAACTCATAGCAACCCCTCCTTGGGTTTCCAAGGCGGTATCTCTACAGCAGTAGATTGGCCCAATCTTCCTTCCAAGGAGTGGTGGTGGGTTTGAACCACCAGCCTTCTGGTTAGCAGTCAAATGCCTTAGACACTATGCTACCAACCAGCTATGACCCTTTACCAGACTTATTTTTCCAAAAAATACATTTAAAAACAGAATCTTCACTCATGATAACACTAGATTTTTAGCTGATAATACAGAAAATGTAGTAGGGAGGAAAATGGAGAGGATTAGTGGGACTGTATAGAAACAAAGGAGAGACAGAAAAAAGGATGGAAAGGACAGATAGCAGAATGGGGAGAATAAAATGATTAAAAAAAAAAAGAAGCAAAGGAGACAAATCTTTTTGTCCACACCCTTTGGTAAAGTTAGCAGTTTGATTTAAGACAAAATTGCTGCCTTCAGTACTCAATGATATTTTATTTCTATGTAACTTCCTCCTCAAATAGGTTAATTACAGAGGCAATTAGTCTAGCTACACACAGGATGTCACTATTCCCTTATATAAATAGAATTAGCACACATGTTTCAGGCAGAGAAAAATATCTGTAAAGATTGAATTTCAAATTTTAAAGATTTCTGTGATGTGAGATGATATTATGCTCAATTTTGGTAAAATTGTATTACTGTCATCATCCATATTTAATGGGTAGCATTTATGTTTTATTATCATCATATTAATTCCACATGTAAACTAGCAAGTTATGCTCAAACCAAAATAAAAAGTCCTAAAAGAAGAAAGATCATGGCATGGAGTAACAGAACAGGAATAAGCAAGACTTTACTGGAAAGGCAAATAGATATGAAAAGGGACTGAACTGAAAAAACACTAATTTTATATTAGTTTAAAAAACTGCTCTGACCTATGCAATTTTTTGTGTAAGTCCTTTAATTTTATATATTTAGAGTTAGGAAATTAGTAACTACTATACTTCTGAGAATTAAGTGTTTCCATAACATGAGAAGCATTTGTGTTTTTCTTTTCTTAAATGAGCTTTTCTAAAATCTGGATACTGTATAGCTCTGAATTGCTTAATCTAGTCTTAGCTATTTACATAGAATGTATAGAAAGATTGTGAAATCACTAATAATAATACTGACTTGTGCCTAAAACCTCTATCTACTGATTATTGTTTGTGTATTTATCCAAATCAAAATGATTCAGAAGAATAAATTGCAGCATCTACTATTAAATACATACTCATAGATGATACTCCATCTTTCTTGATGGTGGCTACCTAGTATGCCAAAACGCAAGAAACTGATGACACACTAAACATTAAAGACTCTTCAGCTTGCTTGTTTACTGTGATATTAGTGAAAGTCTTAGGTCAGGTCTTTTATTGGCCAATACTTTCCTTCTCTTTTATGGCCATAGGCTGTTCTACTTAGTTTTGACCTGCTGGCTCCAAAATGGTTTGTCACAGGGTCTTAGTAACAAACAGATGCATTCACCATCACTGCAAGGGAAAGCACTCAAATTCCATTTCCTGCTCAAGGAAGGCCCCACTGCATTCTTTTACAAAGAAAACACTGTAATCAGCCAGTACAGCAAATGCTTCAGTCTTGGGGTCACTCATCCTAGGTTTGAATCCCGACTCCATTTCTTGCTAACTGTTCAGCCACAGCAAGTTACCTTCTCTCTGCCCTAGTTCCCTTTGCTGAAAAGTGGGGATAAAAATAGTGCCTGGTTCATGGAGTATTATGAGACTTAAATTAGATACATGCAAAGCTAAAGAACAGTAGTTAACATAAAGTCTCTCTCTCTCTCTCTCTATATATATATGTATATGTATATGTATATACATATATATATTTAATCCAGAAGAGCTGCATTTAAATTAACCTCCTATGGGGGGGGCAGAATTTTAAATGGTAGTTAATATTCTGTAGTATAAGAAAACTGAGGTTTACATAGTCCTGTCTTATCTGTAGTTTCTCAGGGATTTAAATCCAGCCTTACCTGAGCATACAGCAGCAACAATGTAGAAAAAGGCTTTCTTTTCTACTCCACTGAGACCAGAAGAGAATGGCTGACACAGGACCAGTAGAGAATGGTGTGATGTCCCTTCCAGAAAATGAACGATGCCGAAAAGAACTTCTCAAATAACATTTTTTTTGTGAAAGATCATTGGCTTTATTGCTTCTACTTGATCTTTTTACCCTGTTTCCTCCAGGGAGTATGAAAGTGGGTGGGTAAGTCAGCTACACAGCTAAGCCAGCTAGGCAAATAAGTTGTTTTTCACTATAGTGCCTACATATATAGAGAAAGATGCATACGTATATTCTTTGCCATTTGTGGCCCAGGACAGCTCTAAAAGTAAGAAAACTAAAAGTATATTACAGAAGTTTTAAAAGAGTACATTAGGAGGATAGCAATATTTTCTTTGTTATAACAATTTCATAATCTTTTCACTTGGAAACTGCCTGCTGAGATTAAGCGTCTTTGTGTAGGACAGGAACCTCTAGGTTTTAAAGTTGCTATTTTCAGGCACTGTACCAGACAATTTGGATTGTTTTCATGGGTAACCAGATCACTGTGTAGACAGTAATACTGAAGAAGGCAAGGGAGAAAGGAATCAACTGAAACATTTAGCCTATAAAATGGATTATAAAACCACTATCAGAGTAGATACCACGAACAGAATAGAATCCTTCACAGCCAAGTTCCTTTTTACTCAAATTAGGGTACAGAACACACCAAATCAGGCCTAATGCTAGAACTGTGTTGTAAATAGAAAAGTTTCAAACTGGGGCACTCATGTTAGACATTAGAATGACAGGGTCAACATGAATTCCCAAGAAGCAAAAGGTCAGGATGTAAACCATCTGTCCATGGGAAGACCGAGTCAAGATGCAAACAATTTGTTCCAGGGAAAATGTGTTCATGACTGCAATCATGTATAGCTGAACCACCTGACAACCCTCACCTAGGTGGTAATTCACTCCCTCCTAGCCAAGTGGCTGACCTTTACATTTCAAAGGACTTCACCCTGAAGCTGATCTTATCTATAATCAATCATTAACTCCCTATCTTTCCTTTATTCTCTATGTATATAGGCCCTTCTGATTTAAACTGTGAAATGCTTTGTATTTTTACTTAGCACTGTCCAGCTCAAGCTGTATTATTCCTAAATAAAATTGTTTTTCTTTCATTCTTAACAGAGTATGAAATTTTCTTCTTAGACGCTTCTGGTGTCAAAAATGGGACTCCAAAAGTGCATTATCTTTCATGACCCCTGAGGCATCTGGTGCGGTACCAGCTGAGCTGCTTTGAATATTCTACTACCACAAATTCTCAGGAATTATTTAAGGTAAAAAAATAAAAACCTTTCATAAACTAAAAATATTTGAAACCTTTCAAATCTGAACTCCTTCCCCTTGCATTGACAGCTCTTTTGAGTTTTACTGTGGATTTGTTTAGGTTCTTACAAGTAAAAGATTACTTCGTTGTAGCTGTCATTATAAAATAGGAAATGCTGTGTATCTAATGAGATTTAGTGGTATCTGCTAGGATGCCTGCTCACTATCTGAAAAAGCATTATGGTCCCTTATCATGTATGTTCTTGTCTGTCTGTCATAACCTCACTCAAAACAGTGTGGAAAATAAATGGCCACTTTGGGGTTTTTTTGGTCTCTTTAACTTTCCTGCACAGTAAGGTGGCATAGTGCCTAAGGCATTTGACTGCTAACCAGAAGGCTGGCGGTTCAAACCCACCACCCACTGCTTGGAAAGAAGATTGGGCAATCTACTTCTGTAGTGATACTGCCTCAGAAACCCAAGGAGGGGTCGCTATGAGTCGAATCTGACTCGATGGCACTGAGTTATTTTTTTGTTTTTGTTTTTTCCCTTGGTTTAAGTTAGAGATCAGAGGCTGGATTAAACAGTCCCAGTGGGATGCCAGTTTTGATGGTTATATTGAGGCACCTAGAAATATTGAAATAGTAAACTTGCTTCACTGCAGGACACTGTCTCTGATTAAGCAGAATAAAGACTTACAATGTCAACTTTTAGCTCCCACTTCTTCTGCTTCCATTCCAGATGCTACCTCTTTATATGCTTCTTTCCCTCCCATAGCTCTGAAAACATTCATTTTATCTGAACTTCCCTTTGTCCCTAAAAAAAAAAAAGGCAAATAAATCCTTGCCTGAAATGTCCTTTAAAATCCACGCCAGCAGTGATGCCAAAGATTCCTGTTGCATCACTTTTGCCTCATGGACACCCTCAGAATTACACAGCATTGTGAAAGATTTTCCTAAACTCCATAAGGACCTCTTCAAATTTCCTGAAGAATTTAAAATACTTATTGAAGTCTACCAGCCTGGGCTCCCTCACTTCTATCAGCTTGCTCACATGATTAATGGCCCAAATGTCAAATTATTACAGGCAGAATGGAAAGACACCCAGGATAGTTTAGCCTTAAATACTAATAAAACAGCCACTAAGCTGCTGGAAGACTTTCAGGCCATGAGTGAAAAATTTCCAGAAGCTACCCCAAAGGCCTTTCCTCCACTAATTGATTGGACTAAAAATTCTGTAAACAAAATAAAGATGAAAGTGTTTATGACTATCAGGATCGGCTTCTCCAGAAGTTTTCCCAAAAACTCTGGCCTCACTTTATCCATGCCTGGTACCTCTGGAACTTTCAATATGGTTTTTATATCTAGTCTTATACCTGAGATCTAAACCTTAGTAAAGTGACGTGGGCTAGACTCAGAGATAGCTCCTATTGTGAAACTAACCAACTTAGCTAAAAAACTTTCCCAGACTTTTAAAGGAAAGGTTTCAAAGGTTAATAAATCAGTGGCCCTTAGGTTAGAACAATTACAGTCTGCCAGTCAAAAGAAAAATGATAAATCTTCCAATGGCACAAAGACAGATATTTGTCACCATTGTGAAAAAACTTGACCACTGGAAAAATGAATGCAATAAATTAAAAAGTAAACAAAAGAAGACCAGAACTAGATGGTGCCTGGCTACCACTGTCAAAGAGGGGGATCTATGTAGGAGATCCTAGGTAGAGAGGGAGAACAATGTGGAACAAAACTCAAAATCATCTGGGGAAAATAAAAGGCGGGGGGAAGTCCAGGTTTGCTGGTCTGACAGAGCCTGGTGGAACCACTGAGACTATGGCCCCTAGCTGCCCTTCAGGTCTGGAACTCAACCCACACCTGTGGCTTCCAGCCAAACAAAAGACAGGCATATGAATTGAACATTTACCCGAGGTAGATACACTCCTTGGAAAGAACAATCATGGGAGAATGGGCAGTTTATGCACAGTGAGACAGCTGAGGGGGCAGGAGTGCACGGAGGGATGGACACAGGGAAGGGGTAACTATGGGAGGAAGTAGAAGGGGAGCTGTTGCATTGAGGTAAATTTTGGTCAACGTCATGAGACAAAGTGTACGTGAACTGCTGTATGGAAAGTGAATTTGCTCTGTAAACTTTCACCCAAATCACAATAAAATTAAATAGATAAACAAAGAAAAGATTGGCATAGCATCCCTCTTTTAAAAATCCCACAATCTGATTCAGAATGAAGAGGTTCCAGGGACAAAACAGGGACTTTTCTTGGGTGGCTCTTGATCCACAAGGAGAAACTACTTTGTTAATGGAGAAATTTGCCAATTTTTCATTGACAATGGAACTACCCTGTCTGCTTTTTACAAAATCCTCTGTATCAGAGTACTAAAACCTCAAAAGTACCGGGAGTCACCGATCAGGAACAAATGTTGGTTCACGTCCAAACTGTTCCACTATTTTCTTGGTCCTACTGAAGATTCACACCATATTTTGATCAGTTTTGATACCCCAGTCAATCTTTTGTGAAGAGATACTTTATCCAAATGGAAGTGTCATTTACAATTTAATGAAAAGAGGGAAATATTTTTTAGGCTGACTGATATCCTTAAGTTAACAGAAAGAGGCTCTGAATTAGACAATATCCTGGAAGAAAAAAACATTTGTTATATGTAAGTACCCATCACACCTCTCAAAAGTTCAGCTCAGTCTAGTCCTCTCCCTTCTGACATCTTTTCCCTAGTTCTTAAAATATTACGCACCATCACATCCACAGATGTAGGTCAAGTTTTGTCAGCTGAGTCAATTAAAATTAAAATAGATTTATCTAAATCTCTACCCAAAATTCCCCTGTATACATGCAAACAAGAAGTATATGAAGGGCAAACTCCCAATACACAAGATTTCTTTTCTTAAGTTTTATTTGTCCCTTGTACTAGCTTTTGTAATACTCCTATTTTTCCAGTTTAAAAACAATAACAACAACAAATAATAGGGGTTAGAGATTTTTCCAAGACTTGTGTACAGTCAACCATATTTATTCCTAAATTCTCAGTAGTTCCTAATCTTTACTTATTACTTTCCAATGTTCCTTCAGATGCAACTCATTTTATGGTTGTGAATCTTTGCAGCACCTTTTCAATATTCTTGGAAGGTCAGTACTCCTACTCCTTACTTATCAATTATCTCACTATCCGATATTTCACATTTATGATAAAAATGAAAAATCTACTATCTGAGTATTTTCTGCATTAACAATGTAAGTCTGTTAGTAATGAACACTAAGGTGTGAGGTGAGAGTGATGCTAGCTGCTGTGAGGTTAAAGTTATGTGGTAATTTAGCTGGGCTATGATCCTCAGTGTTTGGCCATTATTAAAAGATGCAGTCATCTTTTGTTTTGTGATCTGATGTGGTCATTCTCAATTTTCAGATAATGCCAACTTCCACAAAATGACTTGGTCTTTGGAACCAAAACCATGTCAGTAAGTGAGGGCTGGGTGTACAGATTTTACCTGAGAAAAATCAACAATCTACCTGGACTATAATGTGACAAGGCTTTATTGAATCTCTGTGGTCAGTTGCTTGATGTGGCCCTTCTAGCCATTGCCCTCCATTTTGTGATGTAAATCCTATTATCAATGCCTGTTTAGGGTGGTGTGCTAGATAAGGTCATGTGTCAACTTGGCTGGGCAGCTGGTAATAGTTATTCCCTATAATGACTGGCAATCAACTCTTTAGTGGAATTTGCCATGAGCAACTGAGTAGCTGCTTTTAAACTCCTGACTGTTAAAGTCATTCACTTGGAGTATTTCTGTTAGAGCAGCAGAAATAACCAAAATAGGTGGGATATATCTTGAGTCCCACCTCACTGGAGAGGGTAACTCAAATCACCACTCTTAGCTTCCTTGAGGGTTTTTATAGGAATCTTCTAGAAAGGTTCATTCTCTCTCACGCACGCACGCATGCTCCGGTTCTGCATTTTGGCTCATCCTCATCTCACCCCTGGATTTGAGACAGCAGCCATCGTCTGATCTGCTGATTTAGGTTCATCAAACCCCAAGAATTGGGAATATCTTCCAGACCTACTTACAGACCTGGGACTTGCCCACCCTCAACTACCACTACATGAGATCATCCCTTGGGGTGTCTGTGAGACATTACAGCAAAATACAGAACCCTAAGACAGGAGGGAGATTACTGAGAGAAGGAGGAGGAATTAATGTCTGAAATGATGGAGTGGCATGGTAGTTTGGATATTTGGGATGTCTTTAACCTCTGCCTCATGGGTACTGGGCTTGGGCTGATCTTTCTAAGAGAAACTGTTCAAGCAATCTCCCACCTATTTTTTCCTCAGCTTATGCATGAAAATATGCAGTCTTTGCAGTTTACAAACTAATCCACATTGCTGCAATACACTGATGATTTGCTAGTTCTTGCCTTGATGACATTATGACTTTATGAAAACATCTGGTTGTTGGTGAAGATGATGTATCCAGAGAAAAAATACAGTTGACTCAGACTTCTGTTAGATATCTGGGCTACCTAATTTCTGCAGAAGGCATCTCAAATGATCCTTAACAGAAAGGAGCTACTCTTTTCTTTCCTACACCTAAAATAAAGAAACAGCTATGCAGATTTCTAAGATGCTGGCTTCTGTTGAACCTGAATTCTCAATGTTCCTTTATTGTCTCAACATTTATACAAGTATTTAAAAGCCTCTGAACTAGATTCGTTCCTAGTTACACCAGAAGATCAACAGGCTGTAGTTCAATGAAAAGGGGCTTTAATAAACACATATGATCTAGGTTTTCCCAATTATTACCTAGATTTTCCTTATTTGTACATGAAGTAAGTGGAAATGCTTTAGGCATACATGGAGGACAAAAAAGATCTACAGGTAATTATACCCTACAGCATGACCATGTAGTCAAGAGATACCCTTCTTGCCTTAGGGCTGTGGCTGCTATTTCCAAACTAATGAAAACCATAGCAGACATGGTGTGGGTAAACTTTTTAGATGTCTATGGGCCTGTCTTACTTAATTCTGCCATGACAAAACATCTTTCTACCAGCCAGCTCACCTCTGAAGGAGTTCTCCTTCTGGCTGCACCTAGCATTAGACTCCATGGCCTATATAAATTCAGCTATTTTTCTCCCCACAACTAGTGAGAACAAGCATGCTACATATGATTGCCTAGACTTGACTGAGCAATTTTCAGTCCTTCAGAAAGACTACTAGTCTTCACTATCTATCCATTAAAGTCCTTGAAAGCCAGGTTCTCTGTGACGTCTTTTCAGGGTAACAAGTTGAATTAACTGCTCTCACTAGTGCTTATAGAATGTTAAGATTTTTATGGACAGTAGATCTTGTTTTGGAATTATAAATGATTTGGGCATGCTATGGGGAAAAAAAGAGAATTTTTAATATCTTCCAGAAATCCTATAAAAAATGGAGGTTGAGTAGCAGACTTTCAAGACACTCTATTTATCCCCTCTGAAATTGCTGTGATAAAAATACAAGTTTATCAATCAAAAGACATACCCCAAACTGAAGAAATTACAGGAAATAATCTTGTTGTTACAGCAGCCAAATATGCTGCCTCTGAAGTTATTCTGCACTTATGAGCAATCTAACCCCACACATATGAATAACCAAGCCCATACCAGAGCACTGGCTTCCAATGTCTGAATATGCATCAGTCATAACTTTACAAGCTGCTGACTGGCTCACCACAGAGTGGCTACAATGCTCAAGTATCTATTGGTAGCCCCTAACGGTACCCTTTGGCTATGCGGAACCAATAATTGGCCCTGCTCTTGCCAGGCTGGACTGGAAGATGCACTCTGGGCCTGAGCTGGACTCAAGAATGTATTTTCACTGAACTCCCTTTACCAGCTAATGTATCCATCTTAAAGCTCAAAGGTCTTAAGAGGCTTGATTGGCTTGCTCATTTAGCAACAATATTCACACCTTGAAGATGTTATGGCACATGTAAAAATATTTACCAAATACATACAAACTGACCTAAATGACAGTGCCCATGGGCATCAAGAGGTCAATAACAAAGTAATAATGATGAGAAAAGTAGCATTCCAAAATAGAATGGGCACTGACATTCTCACTGCAGGCCAAGAAGTTACTTGTGCCATAATAAAACCTCATTGCTGTGCCTATATTCCTTAGAGTAGTGCCAATATTACACTCAATGTCAATCACAGGCACTATGTAGTATATCATGTTAATGATCTTTTTCAAAACTCCTTAACTGATAATATAAGTAATTGGGTTTCTTCTTGGGATGGATGGCAAAAAAAAATTACTACTTCATTTTGTAATGTTTATATTTCTCCTCATTTCTATTATTGTAACTATAAAATGTTGTTTTACTTTATCTCAGCACATTTTATCCATGAAATGCTGTACTTCAAAACATTTGACCCTTCATATAAAATCATGCTAGTTTCACAGGCTTTCACCAAGATCATGAAATCACCTCCCTGTTGTCTCCCTGGGTATGTTTTATCTTTACCTTCATCATTCTTTTAAGACTGAGAAATGTTCCTCAAATGTGGTGTTGTCCATTAATACTCCCCCATAAAACCTACTCACCCTGAAGATGACACCTATTAGTTCAGCAAGGTGAAGGAAATAATTTGTATTAAAAGGTTTTTAAGAAAATAACAAAAGTCCTTGTAGAAGAAAGGCTACTTTATTGTGGCTATTCAATGGCCCCAGCAGAGGCTTGAAGGGGGAAATATATACAGAAAAGTCTAAAATTGGGACACTCGTTTCAGACATATGAATTCCCTGGAAACAAAAGGTCAGGATGTTAACCATTTTTTCATAGGGAGATTGTATCAAAATGTAAATAATTAGTTCCTAGGAAAACCCTGTCCATCATTTCAATCATGCATAATTGCATCAGCTGGTGTTACTCAGCTAGGTAATAGTTCACTCCCTCCTAGCCAAGTGGTTGACATTTACATTTCAAAGCACTTTAAGCTGAAGCTGATCTTATTTATAATCAATCATTAAGCCCCTTTGTTCTCTATGTCTATAGAACTCTCTTTCTATTTGAACAGCAGAGTGCTTTGTATTTTCACTTAGTGCTGCCCAGCTCAAGCTGTATGATTACTCAATAAAACAACTTTTCTTTCGCTCCTAACAGAGTATGAAATTTTCTTCTTTGACAGTATTATCAGTTAAGGAGCCAACCACAGGAGTAGCATACACAGAGGCCCAAAGAATATTGAGATTGAAATGAGGAAGGTTTCTACTCAGAATCACAAGGAAATGATTCCTTTTAGCCAAAAACCCTATTAATCTGCCTTGTCAATTATAGAAATGCTAGTCTTTCCCTGGGGGAAGCCCTCATAATCAGTGATTAAGAGCTCAACTGCTAACCAAAAGGTGGGAAGTTCAAAGCCACCAGTTGCCCCATGGGAGAGAGATGTGAGAATCTACATCTGTAAATATTACAGCCTTAGAAACACTATGATGCAGTTCTGTTCTGTCCTATAGGGTCACTATGAGTCAGAATCAATTGAATGGCACACAATGCTCCTCCTTTTCCCAATTTGAAATTTTAGACAGGTTTGTTATTTCAAAATTAATGAGATCTAAAATAACCAATTACGTAAAGATTTCTCTTTTCAAATTCTTTGTTGTTGTTGTTGTTGTTGTTGTTGTTGATAGGTGCTGTTGAGTCATTTCTGACTCATAGTGACCCCATGCACAGCAGAACGAAACACTGCCTGATCCCGTGCCAGCTCCATGATTCCTGCTATACTTGAGCCCATCATCACAGACACCGTGTCAATCCATCTCGTTGAAGGCCTCCCCCTCTTTCGTCAATCCTCCACCCTACCAAGCATGACATCCTTCTCCAAGGAACAGTCCCTTCTGACAACATGACCAAAATGGGTGAGATGAAGTCTGGCCATTCTCGCTTCCAAGGAGCATTTTGGGTGCACCTCCTCCAGGACAGATCTGCTAGTTCTTTTAACAGTCCATGGTACTTTCAGCATTCTTCACCAGCACCACAACTCAAAAGCATCAACTCTTTTTCAGTCTTCTTTATTCATTTTCCAGCTCTCACATGCATATGAGGAGATCAGAAATATCATGGCTTGTGTCAGGCACACCTTAGTCCTCAAGGAGACATCCTTGTTCCTCTACGCGTCATCTAACATCCTGACTGCTGCTTCCATTGGCATCTACTGTAGAACCAAGCAACATGAATTCTTTGATGACCTCAATCTTCTCTCCATTTATTGTGATACTGGTCATTGGTCCAGTTGTGAGGATGTTTGTTTTCTTTATATTGAGATGTAATCCATACTGCAGACTGTATTCTTCAA
>NW_006921758.1:697666-722750 GCF_000298275.1 Orycteropus afer afer | reverse complement strand
TTGCAACAAACAAGTCGTTGGTCTTGCAAAATTCTACCATACGAGTTCCAGCATTATTTCTGTCACCAAGGCCAAATTTTCCAACTACTGGTGATTCTTCGTTTCCAACTTTTGCATTCCAGTCACCAGTGATAATTAACTCATCCTGATTGCATGTTTGGTCAATTTCAGACTGCAGAAGTTAATGAAATTCTTCAATTTCATCATCTTTGGCTTTGGTGGTTGGGGTATAAATTTGAATAATAGTGGTATTAATGGGTCTTCCTTGTAGGCGTATGGGTATTATCCTATCACTGACAGCATTGTACTTCAGGACAGATCTTGAAACTTTCTTTGTGATGATGAATGCCACATCATTCCTCTTCAAACTGTCATTCCCGGCATAGTAGATCATATGGTTGTCTGATTCAAAATGGCCCAAACCAGTCCATTTCAGCTCACTAATGCCAAGGATATCAATCTTTATGCGTTCCATTTCCTTTTTGACAACTTCCAATTTTCCTAGATTCATACTTTGTACATTCCACATTCCGATGCTTAATGGATGTCTGCAGCTGTTTTTCTCTTCAGTTTGAGTGGTGCCACATCAGCAAATGGAGATCTCGAAAACTTTACCTTATCCATATGAGTAAGCTGGGTTTACTCAGATAATGCAGCTCTTTCCCAGTCCTATTTTGACAGCCTTCTAACCTAACCGGACTATCATAACATTGCGCAGTAAAATATCAAACAGTGTTTCTTTGCTATTCATAAGGTTTTCCCTGGCCAATTATTTGAGAAGTGGACAGCCTCCTCCTTCTTCCTAGTCTGTCTCAGTCTGTAAGCTTGGCTGTTACCTGTGCACCATGTGCATCCCGCTGGGTTAGAAACACCAGTGGCTCAGCCGCAAAACTCACATCAACACGTCACCATGGTAGGACAAACCGACAGACAAGTTTGCCTCCCTGGTGGAAACTTCTCATACCACCCTTACCTGGGTCCCTGTGGCCGACTCTTCCTCTGTCCAGATTCCTAGGCCTTTTAATCCCCTTTCTCCCGCTCTCCCACCCTGCTGCTTTGGGCATGCCTGAGTTCCTCTCCTCATCTAGATCCCTGCAGCTGACTGCTCCTCTGTCTGGGTTCCTGGCTTTTTTATTCCCTTTCTCCTGCTCTCCCAACCTGCTGCTTTGGGCATTCCTGAGTTCCCTCTTCTCACCTGGATCTCCGTGGCTGACTGGTCCTCTGTCTGAGTTCCTGGCTTTTAATCCCCCCTTTTACCTGCTCTCCCTCACTGTTGCTTTGGACGTGCCTTTAATTCTTTCAAATTCTTTAGGATCTCAGAAATAAAATCACAGTAAGCTAAAATATTTGACAAGAAATAAGGGCTATTAATATAAAAGCATTTACATGCAATAAAACACCTTAATCCACCAGTAAACTCTCTTTCTTCAAACACTTCATTCACAAAAATATGAAAGTAAATATTATTTCTAAATGATAATAAAAACAACTAAACTCACTGCCTTCAAGTTGATTTGCCTCACAGTGACCCCTCTTTGAGTTTCTGAGGCAGTATCTCTATTGAAGTAGATTACCCAATCTTCTGAGGAGTGGCTAGTGGGTTTGAACCTCCAGCCTTCTGGTTAGCATTCAGATGCCTTAGGCACTACACACCACCAGAGCTCCTAATATTATTTCTATTATCCATAGATAATAATATGTATTCATTGATAGTAAAAGCACACGTATAATTAAAGAGCTGTAATTCTATAATTAGGAGCTCTGGTAGCATAGTGCCTAAGGCACTTGACTGCTAACCAGGCTGCTAACAAGGCTAGAGGTTCAAACCCACTAGCCACTCCTCAGAAGGAAGGCTGGGCCATCTATTTCCATAGTGATACTGCCTCGGAAACTCAAGGAGGGGTCGCTATAAGTTGGGGCCAACTCGATGGCACATAACAACAACAACAAATTCTATTAATTACTTTTATCCTCATTTATATAATTAAACATTAACTCTGTGGCTTAGTTACCCAGTACTGTTATATAAGGAGCCCTGGTGGTATAGTGGTTAAGGCACTACTAACCAAAAGGTCGGTAGTTCAAACCCACCAGCCACTCTGTGGAAGAAAAATGGGGCGGTGTGCTTCCTTAAAGTCTTATAGCCTTGGAAACCTCATGGAGCTTGCTATGAGTCAGAATCAACTCACCGGCAATGCGTTTAGTTTTTGACTTTGCTATAACAGAAATACCATAAATTGCTAGCTTTAACAACAGAATTTTAGTTTTTCATGGTTTCAGAGGCTAGAAGTCTGAATTTAGGGTTTTGGCTCTAAGGGAATGCTTTCTGCTTCTATTGGTCCAGGAGGAAAGTCCTTGTCTTCTTGTCTCTTGGGTGATCTCTATGTGGCTTGGCACCTCTCTTCTCCTGTCTCTGCTTGCTAACTTGCATTTAATCTCTTTAATATCTCAAAAAAGACTGACTCAGGATACACCCTATGCTAATCCTATCTCATTACCATAACAAAGATAACTCATTCCCAAATGGAATTATAACCACATGCATAAAAGCTCAGATTTATAACAACATATTTTTGAGTGACATAATTCAATCCCAAACACTTTGAAAGAATGCCAAACAAAATTGTGCTACAATGCTTTAACTAATTATTTTTGCCCTGATTTCTGCTTTACTTCCTTTTTTTCTCTGTTTGCTGTCAAATTTACAGGGCAAAAAATAAATAAATAAACAAAAGCTAAGATTCATTCTTTTTGCTACATATAGTTTCACCTTCCCCTCTTACTCTCTTTTCTTTCTGCTATCATCTCTGCAAAACAGCTAAAAGAGGTGCCAGGGTACCCTGTTCTTATGCAGAGTGACTGTCTCTGTATATCTCAGCTAGGCTTACCTAAGTCACCATTTACAATATCGAGTAGAGAGAACAGGTTAGAATAGTCAGCATTTATAAGTGAACTGGTTACATGATACAAAAATATACAGCCAACTACAGAATTTATAGCAATAACATTTATGTATCATGTTACTCCTAGAACAATCCAATTTATAAAGTGCCTATTGTGTATACATAAGGATGAATCATAAATCATTTACATTAAACAGTGTCAACAGGCAAATATAACTTTCTCCCTAAATTCTGCACACTGAGACAAATGTAGTTTTTGAAAGGAAACACTCCTGAAAAAAAAAAATCAACTGTGATTTATCCTAGTCGGACAGCATAGCCATATATAGGTGCAGGTGTCTGTAGTATGATTTAGAATACCTACGAACATCTCTGGAAAATATTAGTTTTTCCTGAAGTAGAAAGATGTTCACAGAGTGAGCTAGGAATGTGGCAAGAACCCAAATTTGGTGACAAATTATTTTATTATTATTTCCTTCTCAGTAAAGAATGGATTTAAAACAAAGAAAGAAAGAAAACCATAAGGCCCTATTTGACCAGCTGTCTGACCTGTTTTTATCTGCAGGTACTTTTAGAAATTCTGAGGAAGCTTATTTAGATTGGCTGCTTTGTCTCTTTGACACCTATTTAATGAAGAATCCCTGTCAGTAACCAAAGCTATGAAGAGTCCTAAAGTGAAACTCAAACATATATGTGAATTTTCTCGCTCTGTTCACACCCTAGCTCATCCCACAATCACAAAGGCAGTTATCCTTAGAAATCCATGTTTTGGGGTACTGGACTATACCCAATTCTTTTTGTCAAAAATCCCTTAAAATTAATAATGGAGAATGTTTTGACAGTTCACACGTGTATAACCATTTAATCTTATCTGAAACTCATACCTCCATCACTATATTGACTATGATATAAGAAAAATATAGTCTGAATTTCTCTTACACTATTTTAGTCCTTGATCTTTTGTCTTAAGAAAGGATTACAGAAATGACATTTTCTTCCTGTCTTAACCTATAGCCCTAAAAACATAATAATTTGAACTTTTTCGTACATATAATAAATTTGTTCTTTAAAAATTCACTACTCCAAGCTCTATTGGATGAACACTGATATTACTATGAAGATAAACCATTTCTTACCTTGATTAAAATTAAAATTGAGTCTTAAAAACAGAATGAAAAACATATATAGCAGGAAAATCTGTAAGCACTTTTCAATGAATGATTAACTTGCTATTTCTTAGTCACAAACAATTGACACTTTATAAAGATAGGTTGTAATCTAGGAAACAAACAAAACAAAAAATACACACACAAAGTGATAAGAGGTACACAAATTTTCTAAATGAAGCTAGAATTGGTGGTGGTAAAGTGAGAATTTGCAGGGAAAAATTTTTTTTTTTTTTTTACAGTAAAAGTTCATCAGGAAAGGCAAATATACTGTGGCCACTGTAGAGATGTTTTAAAAGCTGGGGATCCTCCAAGAGAGCTGCATATCAGTGGCATTAACTGGCAGAGAAAAAAAAAAAAATGATGTGTGTCTTCACAACTAAGATATCAAACTTAGTAAGGAACAGTGACAGCTCACTTTAGTTGCAAATGCAAGCTTTTTGTTAAAAGCTTATCCATTCATGAACAGCAGTGTTAACTTCAGAGTTTTTGTGTGAAGAGACAAAAGGTGACACAGAGCACCTTTCTTCATTTAACATGTTTATTACTTAAAAATATCTGGTGAACACAGAATTCTTTCCAATTATTGAGTGGTATTTTAATGCACATCAGAAGGAAAAACTCCTCTTGAGCCAACTTAAAATCCTAGACTCTCTCTTTTTTTCCTTGTCAATAAATTGAGAAATCTATGTAAAAATAATGCATAATTATAATTGCTCTCTCTGGCTACTACTCTAGTCACCAACTTATTAGAAGGTTATTTTCTTCCTGATATTAATTATAAATACACAATCATTATGTAGGCATTTAAAAAGCATCCATATTTTCCTGTGGCTGATCTATAATTTCTACCACATCCCTCTAAATTTCTCAATTAAAATAATTTTAAGAAAATTACTGACTTCACCAACATGTTTAAAATAAAATACAATTGAAAATAAAACAGCAAATCAACAGGCCTTTTGGGCCAATTATTTAAAAAAAAAAAAAAAAGCATTTCCTTTACGATTTCTTTCATTGACTTAATACTTTTTAACTGAACTGACTGAGTAAAGAGCTTCAGGATGCATGTAGACACAGGTTCTCACAGCAGTGAAAGCTTTGAACCAACATTAGAAAACTCCTTCCCTGCTTTTCTAATGGAAGCCTTCTAATGTTGTCAGTATAAAGTTCTCACGTTGAAAAAAAAGATTTTGTCTTTTCTTCTTATACAAAAATAACAGAAAAAAAAAAAATGCTCCCATGCTAAACCAGGCATTTCCACTTTAGCCAACAAGGAAATGCAACTTCTTTTCATTCTTAATTTGGTGTTATTTAAAGTACTAGTCACATTCATTTGGTTTCTTTATTCAGGAAACAATCCCCATAACAACTCATTATCCAGGACAGCTATGAATACCAAAGCTGCTTTTTGTTTGTGCCAGAAGTTATCAATTTAATGTGACTTTCACAGTTTCTTAACCTAGAATACATGGATTGTTAGGAAATTCATAGGCTTCTGGAATCACACACAAAATTTCATGTATAGGTACCATACCTCTGGTGATTTTTGTGGGAAGAAATCATTCCTTTTTGCTACCAATCAACCATACACCCTCTTTCTGTTGACAGTACCCTATTTCTCTCTGGAATACAATCCCTAGGCATAGTCCATGGAAAATGATGAAGCTGATTCTATTCCTTATTCCACAGGCAGTGCACAGGATTAGCCAGTGATTAAATCAGAGCCAAATACCAAAAAACAAACCAAACCAAACTCACTGCCATTGAATCGTTTCCATCTCATAGAGAACCCCACTGGGTTTCCAAGGCTGTAAATGTTTATGGAAGTAGATCGCCCCGTCTTCCTTCCACAGAGCAGCTGGTGGGTTTGAACCACCAACCCTCTGGTTGGCAGTCAAATGCCTTAGACACTGAGCTACCAGAGAGCCAAAAGAGGAGTGGGGTGGAGAGGAAACAACAGAATTTTAATGGAGCTATTAGAAAAGATCTCTCTTTTTCCTGCTTGATCTGAAGTCTGAGAGGGTGATAGAGTTAAACCAGTGCTACTGCTACCAAATAAAATTTGGTAGCATCTTGTTACCAAATAAAGTCATTGATATAAGTTGTATTAGTAAAAGCTGAGAGATGGAGAAAAATTGAGCCCTGATTATATTATATAAAGGAGCTCTGGTGGTGTAGTGGGTGAGACACTTGGCTGCTAACCAGAAGGTCAGCAGTTCAAACCACCAGTTTCTCCATGGGAAGATGAGACAATCAACTTCCATAAAAATTTACAGCCTTGGAAGCCAATGGGGTCACTATGAGTCAGGATCGACTAGATGGAAGTGGTTTGAGTTTGGTTTTTTATATTATTTAAGTCTGGCTCTGTGCCAAGACTTTCCTTAATGTGAAGAGATAAACATAACATGCACACCTCTCATTTGCATAACTGGCTTCTTTTCCTTCTTAAGTGTAACTTTACTGGTTTTCTCTGACCTTTCCTAATATAAGGTCCTCTCTCTGAAGTTTTGTTCACTCTAACAGTCTTTAGAGCTCTGGTGGCACGGTGTTTAAGGCATTCAGCTGCTAGCTAAAAGGTCAGTGGTTTGAACCCACCAGCCTCTCCATGGGAGAAGATGAAACAGTCTGCTTCTGTGAAGATTTACAGCCTTGAAAACCCTATGGAGCAGTTCTACTCTGTCTTATGTGGTCACCATGAGTCAGAATCAATTCGATGGCATTGTATTTGGTTTTTTAGGAACCTATCTTTAATTGTATTACATATTATCTTAATTACATGTCATGTGCTATTTCTTAATTTGGTGTAGAGAAATTTGGTCAGTTTGCCAATTTCTTTGATTATAGCTTACACAATGCAAGATTATTCTCCAGTTGAAGGAAAAAAGGAAGGTAAGAAGGAGAGAGGGAGGGACAGACAGAGGAAAGCAGGGAATCTGATTTTTAAAACTGTGGCTTCAAATAGAATCCTGTAGGAAAGTTTATTAAGGGTGGAACAAACAGATTTGTTTAGAAACCCACAAAAAATATATATTTTGGCTAAGCAAATATCTTACCCATAGATTAGGAGGAAAGAATTATTATATATTCTGATCTCGATTCCAACTAGACTTAGTTGACATAATTATGAGGCCCCTAAAAGTAACTGCTGGGGTTTAGAAGCATTTGCTACTTTCCTTGCACTGGCTCTATAAATGCCAAGAGTGAGTATTTTAGATTAAATGAATAGATTAATAAACATCTTTGGAATATCTATCATTAAGGCTGATTTATGTTCTACTGCCAGCAGTAATTCAAAGAAATGCCATGCTATTCAAAAAATATTGCATGTTGTTCTCACCACTTTGCCAATGTTATGACACCATGTAAGTATGACAATATCTATATTCTTCTGCAGTACTAACTATACACAAAAGCCAATATATATTAAACCCCTTTAAGTTTACACAGGCATCACCACAGGAACCACTCATATTTATAACTCTGATGGATGGCCTTTCATTTGTAAATTTATAGTGTATCCATAATTTCTGTAAGAAACCAAGAATTTCATTCAAAAAATTGCCACAATATTTATCTATGCAAAGATGATAGATATGACTTATGATATTAAATGCTTTTAAAAATTAAAATCATATTGCCATATTTGCTCACTTTTTAAATTGATCAGAACTGTATTCTCAGCAATTATGATGTTTAATCTACATAGCATAGTAATATACTTATTAAATATGTCCAAACATATTGTTGTTACATTTGTGTGGCATCAGAATCAACTCCTGGATATTAGGTAAAATTTCTGTTATAAAACTTCTTATTTTACTTTCTACTTCTAGTCCTCTATATTAAACTATAAGTATACACTGTAATATAATATTTATTATTGTTTATATTTACTGCATTTAGTATTTTTAATTTTTTGGAACTACTATCAGCAAACTGCATAGCTTATTATAAGCATAAGCTATTATCCCACCCACCAAACCCACTGCATTGAGTCAATTCTGACTCATAGTGACCCTACAGGACCGAGTAGAATTGCCCCATAGGGTTTCCAAGGCTTCAAATATTTATGGATGCAGATTGCCACATTCTTCTCCTGTATACACTGTTATAAAATATTGTAATTGTTATCATGCCTCAAATAAAATACATGATTTACCAAAATCAATACTAACTAAACAAGGAAAGCTATTTTATGGCATAGTTTATAGAAACTATGCTCAATTGGAGAAATAGGATGAGATAGAAGAAAATGGAAGATGACAATTATCATTAAAACAATCTAAAGAATCCAAAATTATTATTTTTTGGGGGTGGTGGTTGAAGTATATGAACAATTTCCAGATTATCAACTCTCCTTAGCCCATTCAGTCAAAAACAAAAAATCCAATGCTTGTAAATTTTGTGTACAAAGTATTTCTTACATATTGAACTCTGTTTTGCTTACTATTCAAAATCATGAAATTAACATTTTACATACCCCAGTGGATCGCTAGCTCCTTGTGGGCAGGAACATATTCTTCATCATCTTTGGGTCACCAGTGGCCAGCACAGCACCTGGGTATGATGTGTTTGAATTAATTAAATACAGGGATGATTGGAATCCATTTAGAAGGTATGAATTCAATGCAATAGCCATTCTATATACTAACTTCTTCCTCAACATCTTACATTATCAAAGTAGTAGTGTACATTCAGGAGCTCTGGTAGCCTAGTGCCTAAAGGCACTTGACTGCTAACCAGAAGGCTGGTGGTTCAAAACCATCGCTCACTCATCAGAAGGAAGATTGAGCAATCTACTTCCATAGTGACACCACCTCAGAAACCCAAGGAAGGGTCGCTATGAGTCAGGTCCAACTTGAGGGCAAATAACAACAAGTGTACATTCTTATAAATTTGAATGAAAATTTTATTCTGAGAATCCAATCAATTTTCAAGCATAATTGCATCTAACTACTTATTACATTATATATTCTTTTTGTTTTTGTCTTATAATTTTGGTACTGTCAATACAGTGAAGGGTTTAAAATCATGTGCTTTGGAGTTAGGCTGATATGGATCCAAACCTTGGTTCCATCAGGATTTAATGATCTTATATTTACATGATCTTAGATAAATAACTTAATCTCTCTAAATCTCAGCTTGTCTGTAAAATGGGGATAATTATAGTATTCTTCTAATTAAGTTGTTCTAAAGATAAAAGGAGATAATGTTTAGCCCACCGCCTGATACATGGTACACGCTCAGCAAGTGATAACTTTTGTTTCCTCTTTCCTTTCCTCCCTTTACTTCTTTCATTTCAGAAAGTCCAAAAAACTGAAACATAACTTACCTTACCACTTTAAGTGAACTTAAAGATCTCATCCCTAAAAATCACTTTGAGATGATGGTGCTTATGTACAGATTGTACAACACTGTTTTATTTTTCTTGGCACAAATGATTTTTTAAAAGTCCCTCATTCCTAGAAATAGAAATGTTTTGTTTGTTTGTAATATAAATGGTAGTAATATTTAGAAGTGAATGAACACATATGTGGTAGCTAAGGTTGTGTGTCAACTTCTCTGGGCCTGATTGAGTGGCTGGGCAGTTGGTGGAAGATATTCCCCATGATGAGACTGGCAATCAACTCCATGGTGGGATCTACCACAAGCAACTGAGTAGCTGCTTTAGGGATGTGGTCTGCTTCCTGTATATAAGCAGCAGCTTTGGGGATAGTCTCTAGTTTATGGGATACTTATGTAGCCAAATTGCTGTTCAGCAGCCTGCCATGGTCTGCTGATCTTGGGACTTTCGATGGACTTGAATCAATGGCCTGCCATGTTGTTTGGTAACATTGGGATTGTGCCTTTTTTATTGTCAACCTTGGGTTTGTCAGCTTCAACAGCCAGCAGCTGTCTGAGTAAAGAAAAGACTCCAGCTTCAGTGGGCTGGAAGCAGGAGGCAGAACTGAAGCCCAAGGTTGAGGGGCTCTGAACTAGGATTTAAGGCCTCAAAACTGTAAGAGAATAAATTCCTTCTTGTTAAAGCCATCCCATTTGTGGTTTATTCATGTCAGAGCAGCACTAGGTGGCCAAAACAACATACAAGTAAAATCTTTAAAGATTAGTATGAGTGGATTCCAGCCAGATGTTAGAAAATTAATTTTATTAAAAGATGCACTGGTTTTCAAACAAACAAACCAACAGCAACAACAAAAAACCTCACTGCCATTGAATCAATACTGACTCATGGAAAACCCCATTAGGTTTCCAAGGACGTAAATCTTTACAAAAGTAGATTGCCCCATCTTCCTTCCATAGAGCGGCTGGTGGATTTGAACTGCCAGTCTTCTGGTTAGTCATCAAATGGAATCGAAATTGACTCCCCAGCAGTGAGTTTTTGGTCAGTAGTCCCCAGCTGACAGCCATAAAAGAAGCAAAGACCTCTGTCCTACAACCACAAGGAACTGAACACTGTCAACAATAAGAATGAGCTTGGAAGCAGACAGTAATACAGTCTAGCCAATTTTAATTTTAGCCTTGTAATATCCTGTGCCAACAACCCAGTTAGGCCTTACTGGACTCGACCTATAGAACAAATATGTGAGTGTTGTTTTAAAATACTAAGTTTGTGGTAATTTGCTACATAGTTACAGGACACTAGTGTACATCATGATGATGATGATGATGATGATGATGATGATGATGGTGCTAATGCCACTGAGTCAATTTGATTCATAGAGACCCCTCCTTTGGTTTCTGAGGCAGTATCTCTATGGAAGTAGGTTCCCCAATCTTCCTTTCTAAGTATACAAATGGAACATAATATTCTGCATGTATTTTACTGACCTCTCTCCAGTCTTTCATCATTAGTACAAGAATTAGTTAGATAGGGTATATTGCATGACTCATACAGACCCCATGTTATATTGCAGGCACTGAAAATTGTTAAATCAACACTCAAGACATACAAACATGTTATGTTGTAATATTGCCTGTACGATAAGTCATTTGTAAAACTCAACTCTCCACCTCCTATATGATGTTGAGGAGACAACTGTAAATATTCAGTGAATTACCTCCAACTTCTAATAGCTATTTGAGAGAGATGAGAGCAAATGGTGACTTTGCTTTTTCTAGGCAAACTTGGGAAACTAACTACATTATGTTTAGTGCAGAGTACACAGAATCATTAAGTATCGAGAGTGATGATGGCTGGGGATGACTTAAAAGAAATCTCTCCCAGGAGTCTTCACAGAATATCCCAGGAGTCTTCATAGAATATAATACTTTAATTGCTCTCAATGTCATCCTCTTCTTATTTTCTACAATGCTGCCATATTATTTTTTATAAAACACAAATCCTATCTTGTTGTATCCCTGCTCAAAATGCTCAATGTGAATAGTCTTTAACATAAAGCCATTCATTCACTGGTGAACTAAATATTTAAGTGTGTGCAGTATGCTAAGCACAGTGCTAGGAGATAGGGATACAATGATGAGTAGAGACACGAGGTTTTACTCTTCAATGAATACTGTTGTTTCAAAATGTACTTTCAATATTGTTCAACTAGAAGACCTGATGAACTTTAAGCCCTAACCCATGCTGGACCTCCTCTGGGAAGCACTCCTTGATCTTTCCGTGAAAAATGAGGAATCCTTTCTCTGTGCTCTCACAGAAAAGTGCACCTAATAATATAAAATTTATCACATTGCATTAAAATGGCATGAGTTTATCCTCCATAAGCAAGAACACAGGAGAAAACTGCCGTTGAGTTAAATCTGACTCATAGCAACCCCTCCTTAGGTTTCTGGAGGCAGTACCACTATGGAAATAGATTGCCCAACCTTCTTTCTGGTGGGTTTGAGCCACCAGCCTTCTGGGTAGCAGTCAAATGCCTTATGCACTACGCCACCAGAGCTCCCTAATAATATAAAATTTATCACATTATATTCAAATGGCATAAGTTTATTCTCCATAAACAGAACACAGGAGAAAATGGATGTGAAACTCTCTAGAAGAAAGTGGAGCTCAAGTAATTGGTTATTGGTTATTTTTAATTGGTTATTTTTAATTCCAAGAATTTAGTGATGCATGACAATTTGATGACTTTGATAAAGTCATTTTGCTTTTCGTAGACTGACAAGTGGGCTTAACTCGAAGTTGTATTTATACAACTAATATAAATAGATTATTAAACCAAGATTAAGTGAATTTTGTGATTATTTAATTTTAAAAACTAATATTATCACTACCTATAACAGGAATGTTATTTCTGAAATATTATCAGATTCACTTTGATATCTTTTAGAGTGTGTTGTTTTGCTGTCCTCACCCCTGAATCAATGGCTTTATCATTTCAGGAGGAGGTCAACTCACTCTATAGAGCAAAGAGGCCACTGAACAGCTCTGTATTTCAGAGCTAACTTGTTCAAATTCCTAGTGAGACAACAATCTTGAATGAGAGAATTCAAGAGTGAAAAACAGTTTGAGGATTTCCAAAACATTCCCTATTTCCAAATTAAAGCAAAATGTGGAGCCTAAACAAATAGGTCCAGTAGGAGAACCTGTGAGTACTTAGGGAGAACAAAAAGGGAATTTGAGAGTCCACTTTTCTTAGTATCTTGGTATTTAAGCTCCAAGGGGATGCAGGATGGTAGAATATGCAGGTGGATAAGGATAATTCTATGAGGAAGATGAATTGACAGTCCTCGTTTGTGAACATTACTTGGGGGAAGCTACAGTTTTCTCCAGGAATCGATTATGGGTAGGAATTGATTTGATGGTAATAGGTTTTGTTTTGTGTATGTGTGTATGTTTGACATGTTTAAGGAATCTAAATTTTCTGTGTTCTGTCCCATCCTCTCCATCCACAACACAAACACAAACACATACAAGTAGCACAGAAGTAGACTGAGAAAACCTGGGATGGGAAGAAAAGAGAGATCTCAAGTCCAAAGGCAATGACAGTTCAGCAGCAGCTGGGCTAGCTCGAAGTCCAGGTGGGGCCAGTTACATGCAGCTGATTCAGCAAGTACCCAACCCAAAACCAAACCCATCCTTCTTCAGTCCATTCTGACTCACAGCAGCAATGTCTCACAGGGTTTCCAAGGCTGTAAATTTTTATGGAAGCAGACTGCCAGATCTTTCTCCAGTGCAGCAGCTGGTGGGTTCAAACCACTGACCTTCTGGTTAGCAACTGAACACTTTAACCACTGTGCCATCAGGGTTCCTTTAGCAAAGACAGAATCCCCTAATTGATAGAAATAACATCAGAGGGCAGAAGCCAAGGAGGATTCAGGGGGCAAGGCAAGGGCCAGCATGCATAAATGCGATGTGCCATACTAGCTGACTCAGACACAATGATAGGTAAACTCCCCAATGATGGTTTGTTTCATTGGTTGGGACAGGGACAGACACTAGGGTGAGATAAGTGAGGTACACAGGAATGCAAAAAAGGTAAGGAAATATCACTATTGCACTCTAAGCAACTCACTGCCCTCACCCTGGTCCTGCACCAGGACAGAGAAATAAAGACACTAGCAAACAGAAAGCAACAACATAACTTTAAAGACACTGAGCTATTGCTTTTGTGAGTCTGTGTTTACTTTTTACTACTTCCAACTTGCCCAGTATGGCAGAGACTCAGGAACAAGAACAGAGTATGGAAACAGTGCCATTTTCTTTGCATATTATATTATAGTCGAGGTGGACAAATTTGACCCAATTACACGTGTTTCACAAATTACAATGTTTTAATAGGTTATTTTTCTATATAAATTGCTTAAACCACTGTGAATTTTTTTTTTCTTTCTCTCAACCTATCAGGTCCCATACTATTGAAAATTACACCCTAACTCAACATACCAACGAACCAAGAACATCAATTCCTTAAGAGTCAGTAAGAAAGATGACCACTTGTACTCTCTGTCAGGCTAAAGCATATTTCCTAGTGTCCTCTTATGAAGTCTGCCAAAAAGATACATGATCTAAAATCTTAAATTGCAATAAATCTAAGATACTATGGCAACTTGCCTACTTTAAACCCTCAAGATGTGTGTTGTGGTTCCTTTTACAAACTCCAAGAGTTTTCACACTTTCTGTCTGATATCTCTATAGGTAGCAGTGTTACATTGGAAACTGCAGTTAGAATGTGGATTTTATCGCTATGCTCTACCAGCTAGCTGAGCATTCCTGGACAAGACATTCACTCTATCAGTATATTACAGTAATCCCACAAAAGGACTGGCCTAGACAATTTCTAAGCTTCCAAGCTGCTCTAAAATTTCTACAGCAAGTAGAGATTAACCTTTGAATTCATGAATCTAGGCCTAAGAAAACTTCAGTGCTTTGCTAATCACAATAGGAGAACTGGAAGCATGAGGAGAAAAGCAAAGAAACTAAATGAAAATTGGGTGATCAATAACATTCATGATATTCATAATGGCAAGCACTGATATTTTCTAGTACTTACTATGAGCAGGCACTGTGCTAATTGCTTTACATGTTTATCCCCTCACAATAATCCTGTAGATGTTGTTGTTATGTGCCTTCAAGTTGACCCGACTCATAGTAACCTCTCCTTGGGTTTCTGAGGCAGTATCATTATGGAAGTAGATTGCCCAACCTTCCTTCTGTGGAGTGGCTGGTGGGTTTGAACCATCAGCCTTCTGGTTAGCAGTCAAGGGCCTTAGGCACTATGCTAGCAGAGCTCCTAATCCTGTAGATAGGGTATTTTAAGAGCACAGCTGAAGGCTTTTCTATCTGTGTAATCTTGAGTGCATCTCTCAGTTTGTAGCAGTGTTCTCATCTGTAAAATAATAAAAATACCCTATCTACAGGATTGGGTGTATTTTTATTATTTTACAGATGAGAATACTGGCACAAACATACTGAGAGATGCACTCAAGATTACACAGAGAGAAAAGCCTTCAGCTATGCTCTTCTTGCTAATTGCAATCCAAAAGAATCCAACTCAAACACCACTGGTGGGACACGAAGGACCAAAAAAAAAAAAAAAATCTAGAATCACTAGATATTAGAGAGTTTACCATTACCAGCTCTAAAACTAAAGATAAACAGGAATGCAAAACAATTTGTGCTTAAAAAATTTACTTTCACGAACTATGTATAAGTAAATGCATGAAAAGTAGAAATCGAAATGGAGTAATAATTTGACATTTCATTCAACAATTGAGGAAATTTAATTCTGGGACCCCACAGTCTCATCTCTTTTGTAGCCAAGTACTTTTTCTAACTTTTTTTTTTTTAAATACTTTTGGAAAGGCAATAGTGGTTGAGAATGCAGACTCTGAAGCCAGACTGATCCTGTTTGAATGAATTCCTATTTTCACTCATTACCTGTGTGCCCTGATGCCTCAGTTTCCACATGTGTAAAGCATTAATAATAATAATTCCGATCTCATATGGTTGTTGTGAAGATTAAAATAATTAATACACGAAAAGCACTTAGAACCATTCCTGGTACCAAGGAAGCACTTAATGAGTGTTAGTCTCTATTATTACTGCTCTAGCATATTGAGAAATAAAGGAGGTCAAAAGATCAACAGCCACTGAGGAGCACAATAAGGACAGCATAAAAGTTTGTTAATAGCATTTGAGGTATTCCAGACATTCCATCTAAAAAGTTACTCTTCTAAACTTCTCATATAGACAGCACAGTGAAATAATTTTTTATCAGGGCTAAAGATATATATATTAGGAAAAAAAAAAAAAATCCTCACTGCCATGGAGTTGGATCTGACTCATAGCAACCCCTCCTTGGGTTTCTGAGGCACTATATCACTATGGAAGTAGATTGCCCAACCTTCCGTCTGAGGAGCCTGGGTTTGAACTGCCAACCTTCTGGTTAGCAGTCAAATGCCTTAGGCACTATGCTACCAGATCTTCTAAAGATATATAGAAAATATTAAAAGAAATAATTACACCAGAAAATTTTTAAGTAGGAGTCCTAATATACCAGAAAATTTTTAAGTAGGAGTCCTAACTTCCAGGTTACTAATGGTAATTGGACTTTGGAAAGCCAGCTAATGTCTCCAAGTCTTGTTTTTCTCCTCAAACTTTCCTATCTAGGAATATTTCTTAAGGTTTTTCAAATATTTTTAACAGGTGAGACCCACAGGGAAATTTCATACATTAATATTAATAATTCTAACCAAGTGAACAATATATATATATAAACTTCAATTCCTGTTTTTGTTTTGTTTTGTTTTATCATATTTTCTATTTCTATTGTTCCATTATTAGGGTGATTATAGTTAAGCATATATAATTTCCCATTCAATTAGCCTTCAACTTGAAAAGGATTTCTATGGGTGGAAGAAATGGAGAATAAGTCCCTAGATATGTCATTTGGTTGCATAGTCTACCACTTGCTCAAGGAATCTTAACGCATAAAGGATGAGCGCTGTATAGCTTTAAAATGACTTCATTCCCATATTTACATATTTTTAATAGGGCTATGATGAATCTCCTTCCGCTTGACTCCTATTTTGAGCTGTGATATTTTAATCTCCATTCTTGCTGCAACTTAGCAGATGAATGTGCAGTGTGACAGAGCTCAGAGGAAATAGTATAAATAAAGCAAAGTGGAGCTATGACATCTCACATTTTATAGCTTTTTTATTGTAGCCGAAGCATAAACAGAGCACAGCTGTGTTATACTTACCGCTGTGAGCACTCCCTCAATCCTCACCCCCTATTGCTTTTAAAAAGACAGTGCTCTTATTCAGTAAGATATCACTGTGGATAGTGTGGCCCCAATGGGGGCATCCTCTGCCCCAAACTTCTACATTTGATGTTTCTCCTTTTACACACGTGAATCTGCCACGTTCCATATCACTCGTCTGACTGAAAACAAACATATCAATGCAACTCACACCACACTGTCCCAAAAGCATACTACTCTTACCTATTGGAACATGACCTGTTATGGATTGAATTATATGCCAAAAAACTATGTCCTGTAAATCCTCACCTCTGTGTTTGTGGTTATAATCCCATTTGACAAGGGTTTATCTTTGTTATGCTAGTAAGGCAGGATTAGTGTAGGGTGTATCTTAAACCACTTTTTTGAGATATAAAAGAGATTAAACAAGTTACCAGAGCAGAGGTGGGGAAGAGAGATGCCAAGCCACATGAACACTGCCCAGGAGAAGAAGCTCCAAAAAAGACAAAGACCATTCTTCAGAGCTGATAGAGAGAGAAAGCCTTCTCTCTAGAGAGTTGATTGCCTGAATTCAGACTTCTAGCCTCCTAAACTGTGAGAAAATAAATTTATGTTTGTTAAAGCCATCCACTAGTGGTATTTCTTTTATAGCAGCACTAGAGAACTAAGGCAGAATTTTGTACCAGGAGTGTGGTTGCTGCTCTAGCAGATACTTGAAATGTGGAAGAGATTTTGGAATTGGGTAATGGGTAGAAGATGGAAGAGTGGGAGCTCTGGGAGCATAGTGGCTAAGGCACTTGACTGCTAACCAGAAGGCTGGCGGTTCAAACCCTCCAGCCACTCCTCGGAAGGAAGGTTGGGCAATCCTACTTCCGTAGTGATACTGCCTCGGAAACCCAAGGAGGGGTCGCTATGAGTCAGGGCTGACTCGACGGCACATAACAACAACAACAACAATAGTAAAAGCCTAGATTGTCTTGAAGAGACCTCTGGTAGAACTATGGACATCAAAGGAAATTCTGATAAGGGCTCAGAAGGAAGGGAGGAGAGCTATAGACAAAGTGTCTATCATTTTAGAGACTACATATGGTGCAACATAATGTTGCTCGAAATATGGATGTTAAAATGTGCTTCAGGTGAGATTTTAAAAGAAATTATGCACATGTCACAATGGAGGAAGGGCAATGCTTTTTATGCAGTGGCAAAGAACTTGTCTGAATTATGTTCAAATGTTTGGTGGAAGGTAGAATTTATAAGTTATGAAGTAAGATAAAATTGCTAAACAAGATCTTAAAAGGGCTGCATAGTTTCACCTTGCTGCTTAGAGTAAAATGCAAGAGGAAAGAGATGGACTTAAAAATGGACTGGGCAATATGAAAACAGAACTTATTTAAAGATTTGGAAAATTCTGTTGTACAAACTAAGGACACATATTCTAGAATGTTCACCATGAATATGGCTATACAATCCTTTATTAAAGAGTTTAAGCCTGTGACTGATGAATCTAACCAACTACCAGAGCAGAAAACCTATCAGCATAGAATAGAGGACAGATAAAGAAGGAAAGAACTGCTGTCTGCTCTTAGAATTCTACAGGCAGGAAACAGGCCAAAGGAACTACATCTGAAGTCCTCCAAGAAAAGAAAAGGACCATTCCTGGAGCATCTCAGAGATCAGCAGAACTGGTGAAGGAGCACAGGAAGCAGGGCCTTCTTGGTTTCAAAGGGTGAGGCCGCAGTCTTTGGGTGTGTCAAAGAGCAGAGTCATGGTCTCCTAGGTTTCAAAGAGTCAAATCTTTACCAACTAGTTTTGAAGTATGGGACTGCCGCTCACTTTGGCCATGAAGATGGGCTGGGGCCCAAAGCTGAGTGGGCAGGCTAGCCATGCCCAAGGGGCAGAAGAATGGGGCCTGCTAGGGCCAAGGATATGGGATAGCCACTCAGATGGACTAAGAGAATGGAGCTGCCTGAAGCCGAGGGAGCAGAAAGGCCCTCCAAGTGGGCCTGGAATATAGAGCTGAAGCTCAGGCCTGATGGGCTTCCACCCACAATCCAGACAGCACAGCCAAAACCCAGAGTCTGGAGGGCACAGCATGTTGGTCTCAAAGAACAGAGGATATTTTCAAGCCTTGAGAGAACAAATTGTTCTGCTGGGTTTTGAACTTGTTTTATGCCTGTTATCCCTTCTTTCCCTCTAATTTCTCCCATTTATAATAGAAATGTATACCCTGTGCCTGTTCCACCACTGTATTTTGGAATCAGATAACCTGTATTCTAGATTTCATAAGTTCTCACGTGAAAAGGAATTTTGCCCCAGGATGGAATATGTGTAATGTCTCACCCATATTTGATTTAGATGACTCAAAAAATAAGATTTGGGACTTGGAGTTGATTTAAGAATTTGGGATGATGTGATGTGGTGAATGTGTTTTGCATGTTGCAAGGATATGCAGGGGCCAATGGATGGAATGTTATGGACTGGATTATGTGGCTAAAACATATATGTTATAAATCCTAATCTCTCTGCCTGAGGTTATAATCCCATCAAGGAATGGCTTGTCCTTGATATGCTAATAAGGCAAGATTCCCCAAAAAGAAAGAAAAAAACAAACTCACTGCCACTGAGTCATATCTGACTCATAGTGACCCTTCCTTGGGTTTCCAAGGCAGTATCATTATGGAAGTAGATTGCCCAATCTTCCTTCCAAGAAATGGCTGGTGGGTTTGAACCGCCAGCCTTCTGGTTAGCAGTCAAATGCCTTAGGCACTACACCACCAGAGTCTGTAAGGCAGGATTAGTGGAGAGTATATTATGAGTTGATCTCTTCTGAGATATAAAAGAGATTAAACAAGCAAGCAGAGAAAGAGATGGGGGAAGAGAGACGCAAAGCCACATGAAGGTTACCCAGGTGCAGAAGCTCAAAAGCAACAAGGATCTTCCTCCTGAGCCAATAGCAAGAGAAGGTCTTCCTCTAAAGGCACTCTTAATTCAGCCTTCTAGCCTCCTAAATTGTGATAAAATACATTTCTCTCTACCCACCTTTGGTATTTCCATTATAGCAGCACTGCATAACTAGGACATGATGCCACAGTCAAAATGATATTTTTTACTTCTTCCCAACACACACACTGTACAAAAATGATTTACAAACACTTCCTTGATAGGGGACAGGCATCTAGCTGGAAGTATTCAAAATATTTCACTTTCTTAATGAAAGCCCTTCTAAAATGAAGAAGTTGCATTTCTCACTTTCAAATTAACTCTTAGTTACGTTAAGTTGGAAATGCCAAGAAGGCCAACTAGAATGTGAGCTGGAAGAGTAGTGCTGCAATGTGCAAAATAATTCTACATACTAACAGAATCGCCACGCTTTAGAATTTTTCAGGCTAGTTACATATTTCAGTAAGTCTGAAGAAGATAAAGACAAACACCAAGTTCCTTCTACACTGTGACAAATATAAGGTTATACACATGTGAGTGATGAGTTCGTAGTAACCACCTGAGCTAAGCTGAACCAATTAGAGTCTTTCTCTGAGATATTTTAAGTAGAATGTAGAAAGCAGTAAGCTATATAATTCCAGTGCTGACAGTAGTGACATTTTCTACCACATGGAAAAACCTCTATTGCTCCAAGTGACAATAAAGCCAACCTTGAGAGTAACACAGAGGCAAGAGAAAAGGATCAGCCCCTGACAGAGTTCCAAGTGTCCCTGCGGCCCATATACACTCCTGCCCTTCCCCCTCTCTTTGGTTATTTGTTTTCCTTGTACTCCTTAACCTCCTTAACCTAATAATAAATTCCAGTTTTTTCTTAAGTTGCCTCAAATTATCATTTACCAAGGGGAAAAAAAAAAAAAAAGAATCCTAACTCTTACTCCTTCCAGATGACACTTCTTTTTTAAGTTGGGTAAGGATTTATTCTTCCTTCTTCAAATATCACCACCCTATTTATAGGAAGGAAGGAAAACCCTCTGGGTTTTTAGAGGAATGTGTAATGAAAATTCAAAAGACACATGCATTGAAGTGAAGAATATAGGGGCATAGTAGCCTATACACCAGTGAAGTGAAATGAAACACAAGAAGATTGATTTGCATCATCATTAACATGGAAGGAGAAAGGCACAAGAGCACAATAACTGCAAGAACCACCTCCATTGACACACATAATTGTTTCAAAACAACAGGCCCAACTGGGCTAACATAGGGGCAAAGTTGGTATCCTAAGCTTCTCAGCTATCTATCCGCCCAAAGTTGCTCTTCTGCCAAACTCATTGTTTACCAAGCTGCCAGCCCAGCCCAGGGATCTGATTAGCAATTTGCACTTTTGTGAGAGGATTAACAGAATTCCTTTGTTTTGATGTCGGATTATCAAACTGCATCTTTAAAGAGCTGTGACCTCATCCAGATTCATAAGCTTGCTCCCTTGAGACTGACTTGAATTTTACTCCACTTGCGCAACATATAATTTCATAAAGGAGTTACTGTCAAAACATGGTACTCAATTCTTGATGTGTGCGAAGAAGCACATTTGTAATGTAAATAACCTCCGAAGTTTTGTGATATTTTAAAATAACCCATCTGGTGGGAAAACAAGGATTTTCAACCCATTTGGTCCCAGCACTAGTAAATTAGTGTGCATCTAGCTCATAGAACCCACAGATAAACCCCATTCCCAGACTGAAACTTGTGTTGCTTTTATTTTCAAGGACAAGTAATTTTAATTGTACCATTACTGTTGACATTTTTTTTTAAAAAAAGAAGGCAGTATATATAAAAATGTAAACAGAGAAAGATCAAAGAATTTGACAGCTAAGATCATAATGATAATGATGAACTGTTTATGGCATGGTCTACAGGTCCAGCTTTACCCAGATTTAAAGGTGAACAAGGAAGAGTTTGATATTCCTACATCTGTTCAGCAATAGGCAAGAATCAGAAATTTGCACTAAAGTTTGATACAAGTAAGATTTCCAAGGGGGGCATCTATAGGGCAATCAGTATGCAACAGATTAAGAAAATCAGTCTGTGGTCTTTGCACAGTGTAATCTTTGCATGAGATAGCAACCCCAAATAGAATGCACAAGAACAACCCAGCCTGTGCAAGGCAGGCATACTGAGGTGAGACTATTATCTTAAGAAGCACATAAATTCCTATTCAGCTACAAATTGCCAAAGGGCAGTCTGAACATAACTAATAGTGGCTTTACTAGTTGGCAAACTATAAACCAAAACAAACAAGCAACCAAAACATGCTGTTTCATAAAGAGGAAGCAAATATAAGTAATTATGTATGCTTATTTTTAATAGTAATATAGATTGTTAGCAAAAAACTGATAGATTTGGGAATGTTTTTAAGTTAGGAAACTTTCTATTTCAGTAAGAGTACACTGAGGGGGCCCTGATAAATGAGGTATAAGGTATGCTTGCATGTATGTAAGCACAGCACACACCCACATATATATATATACACCTCTGTTATGTCGGTGGTTGTGGTAGTTAAGTTTGTGTGTCAACTTGGCTAGGACTGGTTGAGCAGCTGGGCAGCTGGATGTAGTTATTCCCCATGGTAAATTAGTAATTAACTCCATGGTGGAAAGCAGCTGAGTAGCTGCTTTAGGGATGTGGTCTGCCTCCTATATATAAGAAGCAACTTTGGGACTGGTCTCTAGCTTATGGCATGCTTGAAACCTGCATGTAGCCAGCCGTTGTTCAGCAGCTTGCTATGCTCTGAAGATCCTGGGACTTCCAATGGACTTGAATCAATGGCCTGCCATGTTGGTTGGTAACACTGGGACTGCGCCATTTTACTTGTCAACCATGGATTTGTCAGCATCAGCAGCCAGCAGCTGACTGAGTGAAGAAATGCCTCTAGCTCCAGTGGGCTAGGAGCACAAAGCAGAGCTGAACCCCAAGGTTGAGGGGCTTTGACCCAGTCCCTAGAGATTGGCACCTTGAACTTGGACTTAAAGCCTCCAAATTGTTAAGAATAAACTCCTGTTTGTTAAAGCCATCCCACTGGTGATATATTCTTGTCAGAGTGGCACTAGGTAACCAGAACAGTTAGTCTTTAACAGGCAGTGTGTGAATTAATGAAATCATTTGGAAAAGCTTTTTTAGAAAGCCTCAAGTAATATCCCACCTTAAGCCAAGCTTTTCAGACTATCTGGTGGATGGTCTAAAACTTATTTTTCTGAAGGGAAAAAAAAAAAAAAAAATCAATGGGGTATTCTGTGAATCCCTCTTTAAAGAACCCTTTCTTGTATTTGAAAATAACCCTACAATATGTATTATTTACTAGTCTCATCTTACTATCTAGATTGGAATTGTCTTCAAAGAGAAGGATATCTCCTAAGAACTTTGCACAGTGACATATACATACTTTGATGGTCAATAAAACTTGGATAAATAAGTTCAAAAGACTATGGTTAATTAATAGGGAAGTGACAGATCTGATCATAGTAGACAAATACTTTAGGGAAAGTAGTAATGAAAGAAAATAATTAACTGATAATGTGACTTAACTCAAAAACTGTCAAACTGAAGAGGAATGTTGTGGCATTCATCATCACAAAGACTGTTTCACAATCTGTCCTGAAGTGCAACACTGTCAGTGTTAGGATAATATCCACATGCCTACAAGGATGACCAGTTAATACTATGATTATTCAAATCTATGCACCAACCACCAAAGCCAAAGCTGAAGAAATTGAAAATTTCTACCAATTTGTGAAGTCTGAAATTGACCGAACATGCAATCAAGATGTGATAATTATCACTGGTAACTGGAATGCAAAAGTTGGAAACAAAGAAGAGTTATAAGTGGTTGGAAAATTTGGCTTGGTGATAGAAATAATGCCGGAGATCGCATGGTAGAATTTTGGAAGACCAATGACTTATTCATTGCAAATATCTTTTTCAACAACATAAACGGCAGCTATACAAGTGGACTTCACCAGATGGAATATGCAGGAATCAGACTGACTACATCTGAACTCATGGAGAAGTTCTATATCTTCGGCCAAAACAATGCCAAGAGCTGATTGTGGAACAGACCATCAACTGTTCATATGCAAGTTCAACATGAAGACAATTAAAACAAGTCCACAGGAGCCAAAATATGACCTTGAATATATCCCTCCTGAATTTCGAGACCATCTAAAGAATCGATTTGAGGTACTGAACACCAATAAGCAAAAACCAGAAGAATTAGGGGATGACATCAAAAACATCATCCATGAAGAAAGCAAGAGGTCACTGAAAAGACAAGAATGGAAGAAAAGACAAAAATGAATGTCAGAAGAGACCCTGAACCTTGCCCTTGAGCAGAAAATAGCTTAAGCAAATGGAAGAAATGACAAGATAAAAGAGCTGAACACATTTCAAAGAGCAGCTTGAGCAGACAAATCCAATTACTATAATGAAATGTGCAAAGACCTGGAGTTAGAAAACCATAAGGGAAGAACATGCTAAGCATTTCTCAAGCTGAAAGAACTGAGGAAAAATTTTAAGCCTCAAATTGCAATATTGAAAGATTCTATGAGCAATATAGGAGCTCTGGTAGCATAGTGCCCAACACATTTGACTGCTAACCAGAAGACTGGTGGTTCAAGTCCACTAGCCACTCCTTGGAAGGAAGATTGGGCAATCCACTTCTGTAAAGATAACACCTCAGAAACCCAAGGAAGGGTTGCTATTAGTCATATCCGTCTCCACGGCAGTGAGTATAGTATGAGTATGGGCAATATACTGAATGATGCAGGAAACATCAAAAGAAGATGGAAGGAATACACAGAGTCATTGTACCAAAAAAACTGGTCAATGTTCATCCATTTCAGGAAGTGGTATATGATCAAGAACTAATGGTATTGAAAGAAGAAGTCAAAGCTGCACTGAAGGAACTGGCAAAGAACAAGCCTTCAGGAATTGACAGAATACCCATTGAGATATTTCAACAAACCAATGCCCTGCTGGAGGCACTCACTCAGCTATGCCAAGAGATTTGGAAGACAGCTATCTGGCCAACTGACAGAGATCCATATGCATACCCATTCCAAAGAAAGGTGATCCCACAGAAAGTGGAAATTATCAAACAGTATCATTAATATCACACACAAATAAAATCTTACTGAAGATAATTCAAAAATGGTTGTAGCAGTATACTGACAGAGAACTTCCAGAAATGCAAGCTGGATTCAGAAGAGGATATGAAACAAGGGATATCACTGCTGATGTCAGATGGATCTTAGCTGAAAGCAAAGAATACCAGAAAGATGTTTACTTGTGTTTTATTGACTATGCAAAAGCATTTGATTGTGTGGATCATAACAAATTATGGATAACATTG
>NW_006921758.1:694848-697371 GCF_000298275.1 Orycteropus afer afer | reverse complement strand
AAAAAAAAAATCCTCACAAATGGTCCAATAAACAGCTTCATGATAAATGGAGAAAAGTTTGAAGTTGTCAAGGACTTTGTATTACTTGGTTCTATAATCAATACCAATAGAAGCACCAGTCAAGACATTAGATGGTGTATTGCATTGGGCAAATCTGTTGCAAAAGACCTCTTTCAAGTAATGAAGGGCAAAGATGTCTCCTTGAAGACTAAGGTGTGGCTAACCCAAGCCATGGTATTTTCAATGGCCTCTTATGCATGTGAGAGCTGGACAATGAATAAGGAAGACAGAAGAAGAGTTGATGCTTTTGAGTTGTGGTGCTGGAGAAGAATGCTAAGAGTACCATGGTCTGGTAAAAGGACTAACAAATCTGTCCTGGAAGAAGTGCAGCCAGAATGCTCCTTGGAAGCGAGATTGGCCAGACTTCATCTCACCTACTTTGGTCATGTTGTCAGAAGGAATCATTCTCAGGAGAAGGATATCATGATTGCTAACGTGGAGGGTCAACTAAGAAGGGGAAAACCCTCAACAAGATAGATTGACACAGTGGCTACAACAATGGTCTCAGGTAAAGCAAGGATCATGATGCTGGCACAGGACCAGGAAGTACTTTGTTCTGCTGTGTACAGGTTTGGTATGAATCAGAGACGACTTGACGGCACCTAACAACGACAACAACTAAAACTCTCTATGTGGAATTCAAGAAGAAACCAAGGTGCATTATTTATGCCTCCTCTGACCATAAATACAGTATACTGGCCAAAATCACCCTCAGATTATTCATTTATTCAAATATTGTATTGAACAGCTCTATTTGTGAGGAACTCTCTTAGGTTCTAGACATAGAGCAATAAACAAACAGACAAAACTCCTTGCCCTCATGAAGGTATAATTCTACTCAGGGAGACAGAAAACAAACAAGATGAATGAGTAAAAGTATATTATGTTAGTGAGGAAAGTGTTAGGGAGAATAAAATTAAACAAAAGGAGAATAAAAAGCATTTGACAAGAACTAAATAATGTAAGTAGAAGATAAAAGAATTGATGCATTTAAACTGTGAAGTTGGTGAAGAATAATGAATATACTACAAATTGCCAGAAAAACAAACAAATCAGTCTTAGAAGATATACAATCAGAATGTGCTTAGAAGCAAGAATGCCAAGGCTGTGACTTGCTTACTTTTGATACTTCATCAGGAAAGACCAATTGCTAGAAAAGCATGTGATGTTTGATAAATAGTAGGACAAGAAAAATGAGTAAACCTTCAGTGAGATGGATTGACAACAGCCCCAAATACAGACTCAATTATACTGGTGATCATGAACATGGTGTAGGAATGGGCAATATTTTCTTCTGTTATAGGTAAGATTACCATGCATTACAGCCAACTCAAGGGCAACTAACAACAACCACAGATGAAATTTTAGATACAGTATAAGCAAGGCCCTCACTGAGAAGAAAATATTTTAATTAAGATTCAATGGAAGTGTTGAATTGATTCATGAGGGATTGGGAGAGCGCTACTATAGACCAAGAAGGAATGAGCAATACAGAATAAGGATGGGAGAAAGTAAAAAGTGAAGTTAGAAAGAAGGTGTGGGAACAACTCTACTCCTTGAGGGTCATAATAAGGATCCTGTGAGGTAGGGAGCTATTGGAGGATCCTGAACAGAGGAGGACAGGATCAGACTAAACTGACTCACACTATAAAGGCTCACTCTGAATCCCTGTATGATGCAAAATGGTGCTCAGCTACTAACTGAAAGGCTGGAGGCTTGAGTTCACTCAGAGGCATCTCAGAAGAAAGCCTTAGTCATCTATTTCTGAAAAATAAGCCAATGAAAATGCTATGATCACAGTTCTACTCTGACACATATGTCACCATGAGTTAGAATCTACTCAATGGAAACTGGTTCTACCTGCCATAGAAAAAAACACACTGAAAGTGAACAAAGGTAGGAGGAATCCAATTAGGAGTCTCCTGCAATGCAGCAAATTGGCTAGTAATGATGGTGGTGGTTTAGACCAAAGTGGAAACAGAGGAGATGATGAGAATAGTTATATTTTGTTCAGTATTTTCAAGGTGGTGTTGACAAAGTTTCGCTGGTGGAGTAGATGTGGTATATGAGCAAAAGGGAAGAGTCAAGAATGACCCAAAGCTTTAGGGTCCGAGCAATGGAAGAATGGAGTTTTCTTTCTCCTAGCTGTGGAAGACTTCAGAACAAGTAGGTGTGAGAGGCAGCTGAGCAGCTCAGTTGTACATGTGCCATGTTGAACTGCCAAGTAATCTTTTAGATACATGTGTCTGGAGTTGAATGGAATGTATGCAATGCAGAAGAAATTTATATTCTCAAACAAAATCTTCCTAGCTCTGACCGCATAAGGCAGTTGTTATCAAAATGAGTTTTTCTTTACAATATATAGCACAAAAATTGGTAGTGTCTTCAATCCTGGTCAGGAGCTCTGGTAATGTAGTGCCTAAGGCATTTGACTGCTAACCAGAAGGTTGGCGGTTCAAACCC
>NW_006921758.1:655888-694748 GCF_000298275.1 Orycteropus afer afer | reverse complement strand
GAAGGAAGGTTGGGCAATCTACTTCCGTAGTGATACTGCCTCGGAAACCCAAGGAGGGGTCGCTATGAGTCAGGTCTGACTCAACAGCAGTGCATTGCCTTTGTTGTGTTCAATGCTGGCCTTTCAAAAAAATACAGAAATATTTACATAATCACTTTTCTAAATAGAAATAATTTCTTAAAGCTAATCATATACCGATAAATCATAAGCAGCGAAATTCATATCATCCATGCATGTAACTAATGCTAAAGGAATTGTTAGCCTAGATTTGGTAGTGTCACTTGATAAACGAGTAGAGTTTAGATAACCAGAAGAACTACTTAGCATCATTCTTGGATATATACGTATCTCATTTTTACATAAAGATGTTTCTAAATGGCAAAGAAGCTTATAATCATGTTTCTGATTGTATGTTGGGAATCCACACACTGACAACATGTTTCTTTTTTTAACTTTTATGCTTTACCTTAAGATTTATGTGAAATTAAAAAAAAAAATAAATGTAAAAGATTAAATGTTTTATTAAATTTAGATCTTCTTTCCCAAACTCATTATATAAAATTGACTTTGATAATTAAATACTTTATAATTATTATAATCATCACATCATCACCACCACCATCATCATCATAGCTATCTTTCATTAAGCCCTACTTTGTATTACTGCGTATTGCCCTGTATATTGTTTTATATGCATTTTTATCATTTAATCCTGTTGTTGTTGTTGTTGTTGTTATGCGCCATCAAGTCAGACCCGACTCATAGCGATGCCTCCTTGGGTTTCCGAGGCAGTATCACTACGGAAGTAGAAGTAGATTGCCCCATCTTCCTTCCAAGGAATGGCTGTGGGTTTGAACTGTCAACCTTCTGCTGAGCAGTCAAATGCCTTATGCACTACGCCACCAGAGTTCCTTATACTAACTCTGTTATTCATAGATATCTCATGAAAAATAATTATGAACAGTGTATTTGATTTTTTTTCATTGTGGAAGCAAAAAACAACAATGAAGTATAACATAACATAACATAAACATATGGAATTGGAAGTAGTTGAAAATATTGTACTTCTGAGTACCATCATATCACTGGGGAATGTCTATCTGAACAGTAAAATTTTACAATGTCTGCTACCAGTAAAATGTCATCCATTACAACAGGCTGACTATATACTAGAGTTTTAAGTTAATAAAAATAAAAAAATAATGATTTTACAAATAATTAATAAAACTATAGGAGCTCTGGTAGCATAGTGCCTAAGGCACTTGACTGCTTACCAGAAGGCTAGTGGTTCAAACCCACCAGCCACTCCTCGGAAGGAAGGTTGGGAAATCTACTTCCGTAGTGATACTGCCTCGGAAACCCAAGGAGGGGTCACTATGAGTCGGGTCCGACTCAACGGCACATAACAACAACAACAACAAAATAAAATTATAAGTAATTAATAAAACTAATCATCTTTGTTGTTATTACTGTGTTAGGTGGCATCAAGTTGGTCCTGACTCATAGAGACCCTATGTACAACAGAACAAAACATTGCATAGTTCTACACCATCCTCAGTGTTTGAGCCCATTGTTGCAGCCACTGTGTCAATCCATCTCATTGAGGGTCTTTCTCTTTTACACCAACCTCCTACTTTACCAAGAATAATGCCCTTCTCCAGGGACCATTCCTTTATGATAACACAGCCTAAGCACGTGAGAAAAATTCTCACCATCCTTCCTTGTAAGGAGCATTCTGATTGTACGTCCAAGGCAGATTTGTTAATATTTTTGGCTGTCTATGGTATATTCAGGAGCTCTGGTAGCATAGTGCCTAAGGCACTTGACTGCTAACAAGAAGGCTGGTGGTTCAAACCCACCAGCCACTCCTCGGAAGGAAGGTTGGCCAATACTACTTCCGTAGTGATACTGCCTCGGAAACCCAAGGAGGGGTCGCTATGAGTCGGGACCGACTCGACGGCAAATAACAACAACAATAACAACATGGTATATTCAATGTTCTTCATCAACACCATAATTTATATGTATCAATTCTTCTTTGGTCTTTATTCAATAACCAACTTTCACATGTGTGTGTTGTTGTTATTAGGTGTCGTTGAGTCATCTCCAACTCATAGCGACCATATGCACAGCAGAACAAAACACTTCCCAGTTCGGTGACAGCTCCACGATCTTTGATATACTTGAGCCCATTGCCACAGCCATTGTGTCAATCCATCCTGTTGAGGGCTTTCCCCTCTTTCAACGGCCCTCTATATTACCAAGCATGATATCCTTCTCCAGGGAATGGTCCCTTCTGACAACATGACCAAAGTAGGTGAGACGAAGTCTGGCCATTCTTGCATGCAAGGAGCATTCCAGTTGCACTTCCTCCAGGACAGATTTGTTAGTTCTTTCAGCAGTCTATGGTACTTTCAGCATTTTTGGCCAGCACCACAACTCAAAAGCATCAACTTTTCTTTGGTCTTCCTTATTCATTGTCCAGCTCTCACATACATAGGAAGCTATTGAAAATACCATGGCTTGGGTTAGGTGCACCTTAGTCCTCAAGGAGATATCTTTGCTCCTCAGCACTTTAAAGAGGTCCTTTGCAGCCAATTTGCCCAATGCTATACTTCATCTGATGTCCTGACTGCTGCTCCCACTGGTGTTGATTGTAGAACCAAGCAATGTGAAGTCTTTGACAACTTCAATCTTTTCTCCATTTATGGTGATGCTGATTATAGGTCTAGTTGTGAGGATTTTTGTTTTCTTTAAATTGAGATGTAATCCATACTTCAGACTGTAATCTTCAATCTTCATCAATAAATTCTTCAAGTCATTCTCACTTTCAGCATGCAAAGTTGTATTGTCAGTGTATCGCAGATTGTTAATGATTCTTCCTCCAACCCTGATGCTACACTCCTCCTCATATAGTCCACCTTCTCAGATTATTTGCTCAGCATACAGATTGAATAAGTATGGCAAAAGGATACAATCCTGATGCACTCCCTCCTTGATTTTAAACCATGCAGTGTCCCCTTGTTCTGTTTGAGCAACAGCCTCTAGCTCTATGTACAGGCTCCTCATGAGTACAATTAAGTGTTCTGGAATTCCCATTCTTCTCAATACTACTTACAATTTGTTATGATCCACACAATCAAATGTTTTTGCATAGTCAATAAAACATAAGTAAACATCTGTCTAGTATTCTTTGCTTTCAGACAAGATCCATCTGAAATCAGCAATGATCTCACTTGTTCTGTGTCCTCTTCTGAATCCAGCTTGCATTTCTGGAAGTTCTCTCCCAATATATTGCTGCAATCATTTTTGAATTATCTTCAGTAATATTTTACTTGCATGTGATATTAATGATATTGTTCGATAATATCCATGTCCTGTGGGATTACCTTTTTAGGAATGGGTACAAACACTGATCTCTTCCAGTCAGTTGGCCAGGAAGCTGTCTTCCAAATCTCTTGGCATAACCAAGTGAGTGCCTCCAGTGGGGTATCCGTTTCTTGAAACATCTCAATTGGTATTCCATCAATTCCTGGTGTCTTGCTCTTTGCCAATTCCTTCAGTGAAGCTTCAACTTCTTCCTTCAATACCATAGGTTCTTGATCATATGTCATCTTCTGAAATGAATGAAGACCAACCAGGTCTTTTTGGTACAATGACTCTGTGTATTCCTTCCATCTTCTTTTGATGCTTCCTGCATCATTCAATATTTTGCCCATACAATCTTTCAATACTGCAACTCAAGGATTAAATTTTTTCCTCAGTTCTTTCAGCTTGAGAAATGTCAAGTGTGTTCTTCCCTTTTGGTTTTCTAACTCCAGGTCTTTGCACATTTCATTACAGTAATTGGCTTTGTCTGCTCAAGCTGCTCTTTGAAATCTTCTGTTCAGCTCTTTTATCTTGTCATTTCTTCCATTTGCTTAAGCTACTCTCTGTTCAAGGGCAAGGCTCAGGATCTCTTCTGACATCCATTTTGGTCTTCTGTTCCTTTCTGAACTAGTCAATGACCTTTTGCTTTCTTCATGGATGATGTTCTTGATGTCATCCCATAATTCTTCTGGTTTTCGGTCACTGGTGTTCAATGTATCAAATCTATTCTTTAGATGGTCTCTAAATTAAGGAGGGATATATTCAAGGTCATATTTTGGCTCTCATGGACTTGTTTTAATTGTCTTCAACTTCAAGTTGAACTTGCATATGAGCAGTTGATTTGTCTGTTCCACAATCAGTTCCTGGCCTTGTTTTGGCTAAAGATACTGAGCTTTTCCATAGTCTCTTGCCACAGATGTAGTCAATCTGATTCCTGTGTACTCCATCTGGTGAAGTCCACATGTATAGCCACCATTTGTGTGTTAAAAATAGGTATTTGCAATGAGTAAGTTGTTAATCTTCAAAATTCTATCATGCAGTCTCCAACATTATTTCTGTCACCAACGCCAAATATTCCAACTACCGTTAATTCTTCTTTGTTTCCAACTTTTGCATTCCAGTCACCAGTTATAATTAACACATCTTGATTGTACACTCAGTCAATTTCAGACTGCAGAAGTTAATAAAAATCTACAATTTCCTCATCTTCGGCTTTGGTGGTTGATGTATAAATTCAAATAATCATACTATTAACTGGTCTTCCTTGTAGACATATGGATATTATCCTATCACTGACAGCATCGTACTTCAGGACAGATCTTGTGCTTCAGTCTTTGTGATGGTGAATGCCATGCCATTCCTCTTCAAACTGTCATTCCCAGCATAGTAGATCATATGGTTGTCTGATTCAAAATGGCCAAAACTGGTCCATTTCAGCTCACTAATGCCGAGGATATCAATCTTCCTGCATTCCATTTCATTTTTGACAACTTCCAACTTTCCTAGATTCATACTTCATACAATCCATGTTCCAATTATTAATAGATGTTTGCAGTTGTGTCTCCTCAAGTGATTCATGCCACATCAGCAAATGGAGGTCCTGAAAGCTTTATTTTATCCATGTCAGTAAGGTTGGTTCTACTCTGATGATGCAGCTCTTTCCCAGTCATATTTTGAGTGTCTTCCAACTGAAGGCGCTCATCTTCCTGCACTGTATCCTGTACTGCACTGTTTCTGGGCTATTCATAAAGTTGACCAGTAATGTATCAGACAGTGTTTCATTGCTATTCATAAGGTTTTCCCTGGCAACACTTTGAGAAGTGGATGGCCTCTTCCTTCTTCCTAGTCTGTCTCAGTCTGTAAGCTGCATTGAAACCTGTGCACCACGTAAAACCCTTCTGGTGTTTGAAACACCGGTGGCACAGCCTCAAGCCTCATAGCAGCATGCAAGCCACTACTGTACAACAAACTGACAAACAAGTTTGTCTCTCTTAGCTCTCCCTCATCCTTGGCATTTTCTCCGCTTCCTGCCTCTTGATGTGGGCCTGTCTCCCTCTCCTTACCTGGATCCCACACCTCTGTCATCCCAGGTCTTCCCCTGCTTCCCCTGCTTTGTACCATGTACAACCCTGCTGGCATTTGAAACCTGTGCACCATGAGCAACCCTGCTGGCATTTGAAACACTGGTGGCACAGCCTCAAGCCTCACAGCAGCATGAAAGCCACCACAGTCGACAAAGTGACAGACAAGTTTGTCTCCCTTAGCTGTTCGAAACCTCTCTGCCCTCCCCTTACCTGGATCCCGTGGATCTGTCATCCCTGGCACTTCCCCTGCTTCCTGCCTCTTGGTGTGGCAGGAACCTACCCTTACCTGGATCCTGCAGCTCCATATCACCACCCCCAGACCACATACATGTGAGGTGGTTGAAAATAATGGCTCAGGTCAGTCGCATCTTAATCCTCAAAGTGACATATTTGTTTTTTAACACTTTAAAGATGGCTTTTGCAGCAGATACGCCCAAAGCATTATGTCATTTGATATCTTGACACTTACACCCACAGGTGCTGATCACGGATCCGAGAAAAATTCAATACTTGACAACTTCAATATATTCTCCATTTATCATAATGCTCCTTACTGGTCCAACTGTAAGAATTTTTGTTTTCTTTGAGAATACAACCCTGATGCACACCATTGCTGGTGTAAAACAATACAGTATCTCCTTGTTCTGTATGAATGGATGCCTCTTGTTCTATATACAAGCTTCATTTACCTTTAATAAATAATATTATTTATTCTAAAAAATATAGAGAGAGGAAAAACTGAAGGCCATTTGTAAAGATCTAAAAGTTTTTCATCAGATATTTATATTTATGAATGTCCAGAAATAAGATAAATAGAAAAGTATATTTCCCCAGTTTTGAGTATGTCTTCCAAATCCTGCATTTATTAAGTTGGCAAAGTATATCACTGGTTTATTTGGATATTTTCCACAGTCATAAATGAGCATCTTCCTTTCTGTATTTTGGCACAGGCCCATGTAAATGATTACACTGGTATATATCTAATGTAGTAGATCTAAACCATGCCACAAAGTAAAAGGAACAATTAAAAATAACATAATAAAACTCATCAAATAACTTCTCTAAAGTCACTAATATAAGTGGCCCACCAACCATGAGGGTGGTGACTGCAGCATCTCCATAAACAATGGTCACTTTCTCATATCATTTTCATTCCAACCCCCACCCCCACCACACTGCCGTGGAGTCAGATACAACTCATAGCAATCCCTCTGTGGGTTTCTGAGGCAGTATCACTATGGAAGTAGATTGCCTAATCTTCCTTCTGAGGAGTGGCTGGTAGACTTAAACTGCCAGCTTTCTGGTTAGCAGTCAAGTGCCTTATGCATTCTACCACCAGAGCTCCCTCAGGCCCCGGTAGATTTGTCTCGAGAAAAGAGGGAGAAGTCACATAAAGAATGCTTTCTGGGCAGAAGTCAAATGTGGCCTCCCTGTGGAGCTTGCTCTCTTCCTATGAAGCCAGAAGGGAATCTAGTGAAACATGCAGGCAAGAAGACATATACGCTTATTTCACGTCTTTCACGTGTCACGCAAGTTGACTCTAATTTCCGTTGAGGGACTATTAAAGTGCCAGCTTTTACTGTCATCTTAAACTAAGGAAAGTAGGCTAATATACATAATCAGTAAAACTGTTAAGTAAGCAAATTTTATTTCCCAAATCCTACATCTCCTTAGATGACAAGCTTCTCTTTCTTCTGCACATTCTCTCTCCAGACTGTCTCTGGCTGCAGAGAATCCAATTTATTTGTCTACCTGGGGTTGAATTAAAAATGAACACTCTATCCTTACAATACTCCCTTTGCCTTTTTACCATCATCAATAATGCACCTACTTTATGTTCTATTAGTCAAAGCCCACACCTTTAACTTCTAGTATCACAGCTGGCCAAATGTTAATGTGATTGGGGCCACTTTGCCAGTACTTAGAGACTGAACTCAGGGTTGCGAGCGAACTTCCAGAGGTGATTAATTCAAGCCTTCACTTAAAGCTGGAATCCTCTAGGCAATTTCAATATCATCATTTAGGATTTTGTTCAACGCTATTTCCAAAGATCAGAAATTCACTTCATTTTGCAGCAACTCAGCCAATTTAATATCTCTCCATGGGTCTCACTTCTGGAGCTACACAGAATCATCTGTGTTTCCACCTCAGAGACACACCCCACCCTTAACCAACTCTGCCCCCAGGGATGCTGGTATGTGAATTATATCTCAATAAAACTGTTATCTAAAAATAACAACAACAGCAAAACAAACATTAAGTGTTGATGCAGACTCCGGAGATGATAATAACAGGGAAGAGGAGCTGTGAATCATATCAAAAGACTTCAGTGCTCTCAGGTTTCTGCTTAGACTCTCAAACTGGGAGGGATCATCAGGAGATCAGAGAGCAGGGGCTAAGTGAGGTCAAGGTATGTACTCCTGAAGCTTGCTCTTATAGGTGACTCTCAGAGACTGTGTCTCTCTAGTGAGATGGCCCTCTCCATACAGCTGCTCTTTCCTGGTCCCTACAGACTTAGGGGTTGTGACAACTCCCTGATGTCCTTATCTGTGGAGTCAGAACCAATCTTTGTTGGTTTGTTGTTGTTGTTAAATACTCTACTTCTGTAGTGATCCTGCCTCGGAAACCCAAGGAGGCATCACTATGAGTCAGATGCAACTCAATGGCAAAAGTTTGGTTTGGCTTTTGGTTTATTCAGATATCATTCATACAACATACAATTAACCCATTTAAAATATACAATGCAATGATTTTTTAGTACAGTTACCAAGTGGTGCAGCCATCACCAAAATCAATTTTCGAATATTTTCCTTATCCCAAAAAGAAACCCTGTAATTATTAGGAATCACTCTCCCCATCCTCCCAACCTCTCAGCCCTAGGTAATCACTAATCTACTTTGTATATACATACTGACTCATTAGTTACATGTAATAGAATAAAATACTGCACAGTCCTGAACCATCCTCACAATCATTGTCATGTTCAGGCCCATTGTGGCAGCCACTGTGTCAATCTCTTTTTCACTGGCCCTCTTCTTTACCAATCATGATGTCCTTCTCCAGGCACTGGCCTATCTTGGTAACAGGCCCACAGTATGTGAGATGAAGTCTGGCCATTTTCACTTTAAGGAGCTTTCTGCCTTCTTCTAAGAGAGATTTGTTTGTTCTTCTGGCAGTCCATGGTATATCCAATATTCCTCACCAACACTATAACTCAACAGCTTCAGTTCTTCATTCTTCCTTACACATTGTCTAGCTTTCATATGCATGTGATACAGTTAAAAAATACCACAGCTTGGAAAAGACAGACCATAGTCTCAAGGTGATGTCTTTGCTTTCTAACACTTTAAAGAGGCTTTTTGCAGAAAATTTGCCCAACGTAATACACTGTTCGATTTCTTGACTGCTGCGTCCACAGGTGTTGATCATGGGCCAAGTAAAATGAAATCCTTGATTTCAATATATTCTCCATTTATGATAAAGTTGCTCACTCAACCAATTGTGAGGATTTTTCTTTTCTTTATGTTGAGGTGTAATCCATACTGAAGGCTGTAATCTTTGATTTTCATCAGTAAGTTGTTCAAGTCCTCTTCACTTTCAGCAAGCAAGGTTGTGCTACCTGCATACTGCAAGTCAGTAAGGAGTTTTAGCCTAATCCTGAAAACACATTCTTCTTCATATAGTCAAGCTTCTCAGATTAATTACTCAGATACAAACTGAATAAGTATTATGAAAAGGGAAAACACTGACACTCAGTTTTCCTAATTTTAAACCACACAGTAATCCCCTTGTTCTGTATGAATGGGCCTATGTACAGGTTCGGGAGCTCTGGTAGCATAGTGGCTACGGCACTTGACTGCTAACCAGAAGGCTGGCAGTTCAAATCCACCAGCCACTCCTCGGAAGGAAGATGGGGCAATCGACTTCTGTAGTGATACTGCCTCGGAAACCCAAGGAGGGGTCGCTATGAGTCGGGTCTGACTTGACGGCAAACAACAACAACAACAACAACATGTACAGGTTCTGCACAAGCACAATGAAGTGTTCTGGAATTCCCATTCTTTGCAATGTTGTCTATAATTTGTTATGATCCACATAGTCAAATGCCTTTGTGTAATCAATAAAACAGAGGTAAACATCTTTCTGGTATTCTTTGCTTTCAGGCAAGATTAATCTGACATCAGCAATGGTATCCCTTGTTCCACTTCCTCTTCTGAATCCAGCTTGAAATTCTGGAACTCCTTGTCAGTATACTGCTGTGATCGTTTTTGAATTACTTTAACAAAATTTTGTTTGCATATGATATTATTCAGTAATTTACACATTCTATTGCACCTGACACAAGCCATGATATTTCCAATCACCTCATACGCATGTGAGAGCTGGACAATGAATAAGGAAGACCGAAGAAGAGTTGATGCTTTTGAGTTGTGGTGCTGGTGAAGAATGCTGAAAGTACCATGGACTGCTAAAAGAACTAACAGATCTGTCCTGGAGGAAGTGCACCTGAAATGCTCCTTGGAAACAAGAATGGCCAGACTTTCTCACCTATTTTGGTCATGTTTTCAGAAGGGACCATTCCCAGGAGAAGGATGTCATGCTTGGTAGGGTGGATGGTTGAGGAAAGAGGGGGAGGCCTTCAACAAGATGGATTGACACAGTGGCTGCGATGATGGGCTCAAGTATAGCAGGGATCATGGAACTGGCGCGGGATCAGGCAGTGTTTCATTCTGCTGTGAATGGGGTTGCTATGAGTTGGAAATGACTCAACGGCACCTAACAACAACAACAAATTGCATCACCTTTCTTTGGAATGAGCACAAATATCAGTCTGTTCTAGTCAACTGGCAAGGTCACTGTCTTCCAAATTTCTTGGAATAAAATGAGTAAGCATCTCCAGCACTGCATTCATTTGTTGAAACATCTCAATGGGTATTCTGTCAACTCCTGGAGCCTTGTTTTTGCCAATTCCTTCAGTACAGCTTGGACTTCTTCCATCTTTTTTCACCCCCAACTCACTACCATCAAGTTGGAATGAACTCATAGTGACCCTTCCTTGGGTTTCCAAGGCAGTATTTACTATGGAAGTAAATTGCCCAACCTTCCTTTCGAGGAGTGGCTGGTGGGTTTGAACCACCAGCCTTCTGGTTAGCAGTCAAATATCTTAGGCACTATGCTACCAGTGGTCCCCCATTGACTTATTTCCACTCTCCTCCCCTCTACAGAAAGTAAATTTAGAAAATGTGCATCCCCCCTACTAAGTCAATCCCCTACTTACTCCCCAACTTCCCATAATATTTCAAATAAAATGTTAGTGATCTGATGTTGTCTTTTTTTCCCAACTTCATCTCCTTCATACTCTCCCCTTCCCATCATGACCTGTTCTTTACAACACTGGCTTTCTTGCTGTTCCTTGAACTTAACAGGCTCAGAGCTACTTTTGGATCCATACCTTTTTTATTCCCTCTCCCTAAAGTCTTCCTAAAGAACTACATTGTCTTGCTGCTCATCCTTCACATCTCAAATGTCATTTCTTCAGTGAACTTTCCCTGACCACTTTATCTAAAATAGCACGGCCAATTCTACCCCTTACCCTACTTTAGTTCCTTCATTTGGTCTATCTCTACCTGAAGTACTGCCTATTTACATTTTTATTTGCTTATTTCTATCTGTACCATTGGACTGGAAGCTCTTTCAGCACAACTGCTTGTTCTGTCATATTCACCAATATATTTCTTGCATCTATAATAATGCCTGACACATAGTAGGCACTCAAAAATATTTTTAAACCAACTGTATGAAAATACCAAAGGAACAAATTTAATGAAATGATTTCTGATCTTGGTGGAGACAGGAAGAAACAGGTGGGACTGTGGACAATATTGGCAAGTCTTCCAGTTACACTGTGCTTTAGGAGCTCTGTGTCAGAGCATGGTCTTCATTCACAAACTACATCAATCAACAGACAAACAGGTCCAGTCTGAATCCTCTGATTTCACAGAACCGCACCATATGAAAGCCTTCATTCTCAAGTGTGGGGCCTGAGTGTTGATTTTTTTTCCCCCAATTTCAACCAACACTCTCCCAATTATCATAAATGAATAAAGTAGACTGAAGCTAAAGAAAAAATAAAGCAAAATCAGAAGCTGGCAAAAAGAAAAACCCACTGCCTGGGCAGCCTGAGGCTGATGGATGATGACAGCCAGCAGACAAATCCTGTTCCCATTCTAAATTCTGTCTACTAAACAAATTAGCAAGCTCATCAATATCTGCTCGGCATTTACCTTCTGCAGCAACAGCTGCTACAAAATCACGACACTGACTTTTTGGGTTGTGGTCTTGCCAATGGGACACAGTTATAGGCCACTCAGGGTCAGAGATAACAAAATGACAACCTGGCATTACAGGAAAGAGTTATGCTAGGCCTTGAAGGATAAACAGCATGAAGGTCACAAGTACTGACCGAACCACTCATACCAATCACCCAATAACTAGGTATTTGAATGACAAGATGTAAAAAGTTGATTCTTGCACTTGTAATTTGCTGTGTAAAACTTACAATAAAACCATTAAGTGATTAAGTGGGAACCTGTGAGATGTATAATGTTATAGGTGGGTTATTCTTTAGAACATGGTTCTTAAAAAACTAATGCTCAGTGTGGAAATTATATTTTTAAAGTGAGGAAACTTTCCTATTCTTTAAAAAATTATGACACAACCTCTGTAACACTGTCTTCTATTTTAGCATGAGAGAAAATTCGTCCCATATTTAAAGAAAAGGAATAAATAATACCAAACACAACATTGTATTTTCTTCAAAAATCTAAAATTAAAATAGCCAAGAACAAAATAAAGGTTTTTATGATAAATTTTACAGGGAATGGTTTATATGCACCTCCATGAAGATACAGATGGCAAAATAATCTGAGGACATCTGCATTGGGATAACATAAAAATAATGACTGGCTATGTTAATAACAATGCTGCTGTTAGTTGTTGTCAAATTGATTCAGACTCATGGTGACCATGTGGGTGTAGAGCAGAACTGTACTCCACAGGGTTTTCAAGGCTGTAAGCTTTTGGAAGCAGATTGCCAGGACTGTCTTCCAAGCACCTCTGGGTGGGTTCAAACTACCAACTTAAGCTAGTAGTCAAGTGTTTAACTATTTCTTCCACCCAGAGACTCCATAGTTAATGATACATGACAGCATTTCAGAAATGAGACCTAAACCAAAACCAAAATGTTCACGTTTTCCATAAGTTAAAAATGAAGACTCACTAATGTCGAGTCTACTCTACTTATAGCAACCCCTTCTTGGATTTCCGAGGTGATATCTCTACAGAAGTCAATTGCCCAATCTTCCTTCTGAGGAATGGCTGGTGGGTTTGGACTGCCAGCCTTCTGGTTAGCAGTCAAATGCCATAGGCACTATGCCACCAGTGCTCCTGAAACCACACTCTTAATTAATTGGAGCAAAAGAGATTTAAAGAAAATGGAAGTGACTCAGTCATCTTTGTGAGTCTTATGTTTTCATGGTTGTTGTTATTACCTTCCATTTAGTCAGCCCTCAATTCAGTGACCTCATGAACAACTGAACAAAATGCTGCCCAGTCCTATGATATCCCTATAAGCAGTTGTGGAACAAGCTACTATGTTTCACAGGTTTTTGGTGACTAATTTTTGGAAGTAGCTCAAAGGTTACCTAGAGCTTTTCTACCTAGGCCATCTTAGTCTGGAAGCTCAGCTGAAACCTATTCAGCATCATAGCAAAAAATAAGATTCCAATAACAGAATAGTGATGGCTGCATGTAAGGTGATTGGCCAGGAACTGAACCTGGGTCTTCCTCATGGAAGGAGAAAATGCAACCACTGAACCACCAATGTCTCTTATCAGAGATATGGTTCCCAAATATCTTCTCCTATTCTGTAGGTTGTCTCATTAGATCCCTGAAATTCTTCAGAGTCTATTCCATCACTTACTATAAGAGAAATCATGCATCTATTTCTAGCTAATCATCCCCTTCATAAAACAAAGTTGAAGTCCTGTAATCTCAAGAGAAGGCAAGCCCATTCTCATCTAAGATGGAAGAGGAGGTCATCAAGAACCTCATAGCTACAACTCAACAATAAAAAGACAAACAATCCAATCAAAATATAGGCAAAGGACATGAACAGACCCTTTACCAAAGAGGACATTCAGGGAATAGGTGAAAAGATCCATGAAATTATTCATTAGCCATTAGAGAGATACTACCATTTCACCCATGCAAAAAATGGCAACAATCCAAAAATATATATATATATATATATAAATTCTGGCAAATTTGTGGGAATACTGTAACTCTTATACACTGCTGGTAGGATTGTTAAAAGGTGCAACCACTATGGAAAATGGTGTGGTGCTTCCACAAAAAGCTAGAAATACTATGTGAGCCAGCAACCCCACTCCTAGGTAGATATCCTAGAGAAACAAGAGCAACGACACAAATAGACATATGCACACCTATTTTGATTATTATTCACAATACCAAAAAATGAAACAACCTAAGTACCCATGAATGGATGAATAGATAAACAAATTGTATATATACAAACAATGGAATATTATATAACTATAAAAAATAATGATATGGTAGTTAAGGTTATATGTCAACTTGGCTGAGCCTGGCTGCGTGGCTGGGCAGCTGGATGTAGTTATTCCCCATAGTGAAACTGGTAATTAACTCCATGGTGGAATCTATTGGAGAAGCTAAGTAACTGCTTTAAGGATGTGGTGTGCTTCCAGCCTATAAGAAACAGCTTTGAGGAAGGTCTCCAGCTTTTTGGGATGCTTGAAACCTGCATGTAGCCAAGACATTATTCAGCAGTCTGCCATGCCCTGCTGATCTTGGGACTTTTTCAGGACTTGAATTAGTGGCCTGCTGTGTTGTTTGGTAATATTGGGACTGTGCCTTTTTACTTGTCAACCTTGGGTTTGTCAGCCTCAGCAGCCAGCAGTTGCCTGTGTGAAGAAGCCTTCAACTTCAGTGGGCCAGAAGCAGGAGGCAGGGCTGAAGCCCAGAGTTGAGGGACTTTCACCCAGCCCCTAGAGGCTAGCACTTTGAACTTGGACTTTGAGTCTCCAAAATTGTAACAGAATAAATCCCCATTGGTTTAAGTCATCCCATTTGTGGTATATTCCTGTCAGAGCAGCACTAGGTAACCAAAATAAATGAGGAACCCACAAAACATCTAATAACATGGATGAATCTGGAGGATATTATGCTGAGTGAAATAAGTCAATCACAAAAGGACAAATATTGTATGAGACCACGACTATAAAAGTCAAGGAAAGATGTACACATAGAAAGCAAGGTTCTTTCATGGTTACCAAGGATGGGAGAGAAAGGTAAGAGGAACAACTTTCTAGATAGTAGACACTTACTATTTTTGGTCATTAGAAAGGCAATACTAAATATGGATAAAGTCAGCATAACTTGCCAAGGTAAATAAAGGACACTAAGAAGTATACAAGAAAAAGGACCAATTTCAGTAATGCTATAACATATACAATTTTGCAACAAAAGTAAAATATGTGTGTGGTTATTTCAGTAAATACGCATATATGTGTATAGAAAGGCATATGTGAGTAAATGCACATATACATATAGATATATTTGTAAGCATGCATATATCCATGTTTCTACGTGCTGCATATATAAACCAAAAACCAAACCCACTGCTGTCAAGTTGATTCTGACTCACAGTGACCCCCATTGGGTTTCTGAGGTGGTAAATTTTTATGGAAGTAGATTGCCCAGTCTTGCTTCCACAGAGTGGATGGTGGGTTTGAACCACCAACCTTCTGGTTAGCAGTCAGATGCCTTAGTACTGTGCTACCAGAGCTGTATTTATAGACACATATATAACACAACACATAATGGGCACATTTATGAAGGCTTCTTAGATATATCCAAACAATTTGTGGAATTAATTTACTGGATGAAAAGGCTAGGACCATAATATCAGGGGACAATTTAGTCAATTGTCATAACACAATTTATAAAGATAATGTTCTGCATCCTAATTTGGTGAGTAGCATATAGAGTATTAAAAGCTTATGAGTAACCATCTAAGATACAGCTATCGGTGTTTACATGTATGGAGCAAAGAATGAATGAAATCAAAGGCTCAAAGAAGAAACTAGTCCACAGGACTAATAGCCCACAAGATCCACTGCCTCTTCTAACCACAGACCAGAAGAACTAGATGGTGCCCAGCTACCAATACCAACCATTCTGAGCAAGGAAATAATGTTGTTGTTGTTGTTATGTGCCGTCAAGTTGGACCCGACTCATAGTGACCCCTCCTTGGTTTTCCGAGGCAGTATCACTACGGAAATAGATTGCCCCATCTTCCTTCCGAGGAGTGGCTGGTGGGTTTGAACTGCCAGCCTTCTGGTTAGCAGCCAGATGCCTTAGCCACTATGCTACCAGAGCTCCCGGGGAAATAATAGAAGGTCCCAAATCAAAGGCTGGTGGTTCAAACCCACCAGCCACTCCTTGGAAGGAAGATGGGGCAATCTACTTCCATAGTGATACTGCCTTGGAAACCCAAGGAGGGGTCGCTATGAGTCGGGTCTGACTTGACAGCATATAACAACAACAACAAATAGAATGAGAGGAAAATGTGGAAAAAAATTCAAATTCCTAAAAAAAGCTACACCTACTGGACTGATAGAGATTATGCTAGCCCCCAAGTCTTTCATCTTAAAATAAGATACTTTTGAACTTGGACCTGACATTATATCTTTAGGTTACCTTTCAGCCAAATAGATAAGCTTATTAAAATAAACATATTATGTGTGAGTAATGTGCTCCTTTAAATAATTAACTACAGGAGACCAAACAGTCAACATTTATCCAAAAGCAAAGATGAGAAAGCAAAGAGGGGACGGGAAACTAGTCAAATGGAAACAGAACAAACAGAATAGAAAAACTGAGAATGCTGACACACTGTGACAATTGTAACCAATGTCACAGAACAAGAAGTATAAAAAATTGTTAAACAGGAACTTAATTTGTTGCATAAATTTCACTTAAAACACAATATTATTTAGGGGGGTAGGGAAACAAAACAAAAACTAAAGCTAATAGAAGCCAAGACACAAGTTAGGTAAGTGCCAAACCCACATCAGCTTCCCCTTTGCCTTCAGCAAGTCCTACTGACTTCAACAGTCTTTGCAGAGCACACCTCCCAAGCGTAATTGATGCACAAGTCCCATTCCCACTAAAGTTGCCATTCACAGCAGACATTTGTTGACCATCCAGACCAAGGCAAAGAGCTGGCTACCACTGGATAGGAGTACCTGGCTAGTGCAAACAGTTAACACACTCAGCTGCTACCTGAAAGGTTGGAGGTTCAAGTCCTCCAAAGGCACTTCAGAAGAAGAGTCTGGTGACCTACTTCTTAAAAACCAGCAATTAAAATCCTTAGAGCAGAGTTCTACTCTGACACACATGGGTTCATCATGAGTTAAAGTCAATTCAACAGTAACAGGTTTTACTACTGGGGAAAGAGGTCCAGATCCTTGCCTTTTCTTCTCTTTTCTTTTTTAATGACAGCTTACTTTTTATTTCAACCACTCTCTTCAGATTTCGGAGATTACAGGGCCCAATTTCAGTTAATAATGCAAGCTACTCAGTATCCAATAATTTTTTTTTAATCCTACTGCAACTTCTTACAGGAAGAAAACCTCTGCCAGCTTTAAATCTAAACAATGGGAACTCTATCTTCAGGGGATATTGTCTTTTCCCCACTTCTGGGTTCACTGTCTTTCCTCAGATTTTTTTTAATTGTGGTAAAATACATATAACATAAAATTTGTAATTTTCACCAAAATCCTTGTCATCTAAAGAGCCCTCACAGGACAGATGTGGTTATTCCCACCTCTTTTTTGCTTTCACAAGCATTTGGTACCTATCGTATTATGGCACTACCTTATACAGTTATTTCTACAAGCTTCTGTACCCTTATAAGATCATGGGAAATATACTTTATTCTTTAGGGGGATGACTAGAATAGTATCTGAAACTACTGATCAATGTTCAGTAAGTGTTAAGAGGGTATCCTCTTGTTCACATTTTCTGTAAGTTAAAAATAAAGATGAACACACAGGAGAGGACTTTATTTCAAACAACAGTGATGTTTTTATTCTTTAAGAATCATAATATTCCGATTGGCATTCTGAGAATGTCTAAACTCTTCCTCCACCCAAAATCATGATAAACCATTTCACTAGATGGTGGACTTTAAGAGGCCAGAGTCAATTTTCTCTCTCCTAACATAATGCCTGATGATCTCATGAATTCTCCATAAATGCCTGCTGACAAATGAGTATTATACTAAGGCCAGTTATGTATTGATGATTCTCCCATCTTTCTTTCTGCTGTTCACAATACCTTTTTTTTTTTAAAGGGGCGGGGAGGACTTGTTTTAAATGATCAGTCCCTTTCTTCCTTAGTGAGCAAGAGTTTACTCTAAAATGATTGAAGTATTAATTTAGGGCACTGAGCACAGAAGATGAGTAACACAGAACTGCATGAAAAGAGCTACCACGTTGTCAGACTTGCCAGGTCTTTGGTGTCCAGAAACCACAAATACAAGTCCACTACCGTGTGAAAGCCTTCGACAAAGCTCAACCAGGGGAAATTTTAAGAGAAGGGTCATTTTAGAATGAGAGCATTAGTGATGACAGGAAGTAAGTAAAAATATTTGGCCAAAAAAATATATCCTTTATTGCTTTCTGATTTGCTGTGTGACTTTAAAGATATGAGCCAGTTCTCTGTGCCTCACTTTCCTTATCTGTGAACTGGATGAAAAACTGATTAATTACTTTAACTGGTGTTGGTGTTGTTGTTGTTGTTATGTGCCGTTGAGTCATCCCTGACTCATAGCGACCCCTTCTTGGGTTTCCGAGGCAGTATCACTACGGAAGTAGGATTGCCCAACCTTCCTTCCGAGGAGTGGCTGGTGGGTTTGAACCGCCAGCCTTCTGGTTAGCAGTCAAGTGCCTTAGCCACTATGCTACCAGAGCTCCTCTTTAACTGGTAGTAATTTTAAAAACCAAAAACCAAACTCACTGCCATTGAGTCAGTCCCAACTCATAGTGGCCCCTCCTTAGGTTCTATCTGAAGCAGTATCACTACAGAAGTAGATTGCCCAATCTTTCTTTAAAGGAGTGGCTCTTGGGTGTGAACCACCAGCCTTCTGGTTAGCAGTCAAATGCCTTAGGCACTATGCCACCAGAGCTCCGAATAATGTTACTAGTGTTAAATTATATATTTCTACATCGTGTGACACTTGAAATACCTAGAGGGTGCTGCTGTTGTTGTTGTTATGTGCCGTTGAGTCGGACCCGACTCATAGCGACCCCTCCTTACGTTCTATCTGAAGCAGTATCACTACGGAAGTAGATTGCCCCATCTTCCTTCTGAGGAGTGGCTGGTGGGTTTGAACAGCCAGCCTTCTGATCGGCAGTCAAGTGCCTTAGGCACTATACTACCAGAGCTCCTAGAGGGTGCTAGCACAGTAAAATTGGTTAAAACTACAGAATCCTCCTTATGGAAATAAGCTATCAATAATGCATATGCAGGATTTATATCTGCCTCAATATATATCCTGGGTGCTGGACATACCAAACCAAACTCCCTGCCATCAAGTCAGTTCCAAATCATAGTGGATCATCCTTAGGTTTCTGGCGTGGTATCTCTACAGAAGTATAATGCCCAGCCTTAAGTAACTTGAATTATTTTGTGGACCTTGATAGGCTACTGCCTTATCACCCCCCTGCTTCCAATCTTCCAGACCTCTCAAGCTGAAATTCACTTTCAAGCCCGGACTTCATGGGTTCTGCTAACTCCGACATCAAAGCCTCCAGTTCAAGCGTCACATCTTCTCTCTCACTCCTCTAACATCTCTGTCTGGCCTGCCCTCACAGAATGGAATGCCCTCTTTATCTCTAAGAAGTGCAGGCTGCTATGAGGAGTCTGGGGAGGGAGGTTATTGGTTGCAATTGTTTGAAACATTCTCATAATGCAGCTAGGGATCCATCCTCTTGTGTCACGTAAGTTGGAAAATGGGTCAGACCTAATGCATTTGGTTAAGTGTCTAAACTGAAAAGGTGCTATTTTATTTTAAATGGCATAGTCTTTGCAAAGGCTAAGGTTACTGGTGCAATGCTCTCTCATTTTAAAACGTAACAGGGACATGCCCTCTGAGGGTCAGACTTTCATTTGCTGATGTTAATTCTCAGCTGCCTGCTCCTCGTCCTTCATTGTACCCTGTGTCTTAGCTGGGCACGCTCCTGATTCCCTGCTATATCCAGACGGTCCATATAAATAGTGTTTATGTTAAGGAAGTCATGTTCAGTGTGACTGGAGCACACAGAAACTGATGTTGTTGTCACTTTAGATTAAGCTCTTATTTTAGTAAAGGAGGCAATTGGAGCAGGCAGCTGAGTGGCTGAATGAAATATTCAGCTCATTTCATTTAGAGCTGTCCGGTCTCCATTGTTCATGTTGGCAAGGCTGTTTAACCCTTGTTGGTGCCGGTACAGCAGCAGCTCCCAGTACCCTCATGTATTCACTTGCAAGGCTGACACTTTTAAATCATCCATTAACACACCTAGAAGTAATCAGGTAAAAAAATGTATGAACACTCTGCCCTGATGAAAGCTTGTGATCTCCTTACTGCTTGAGTGCCAAAAGTAGAGGCTGTAATATGGGGTTGTCTGAATGTGTGTAGAGTATGTCTAAATCCAGGTACAACTCCAAGATTGGTTAGCACAGAGGTGGTGAGAACAGAATGTGTTTGTGGTGGCTGTTAAAATACTGTCACTGTGTTTACCCAAGAAAGATGCTGGGCTTAATTCCTTTAAACACTGTAAGTACAGCTCTGTAATAAGCAGTTGTTTTAAAACAGAGGTTGACACCATCATCCCATAGCAAATGCACCAAATAATATTAATTACATATGGTCTTGTTTGCAACTTACTATTCAGGACTTATGTAAAGATAACCTCAAGAGTACTAATTGTGCCTGGACACTTCCAAATGTAAGGCACCTGTTCTCAAATTCCTACAATCATATCATAGCAATCCAGAATTGTCAGATTTTATTTTCTTTTGTTTGTTTTCTTCTTCTTTTTTTTTTTTTTTTTTTTTTTTTTTTTTCTGATAAGCCTAACCAGAAATGAAGATCAAGGGAAATGAGAAAAATAAGTATTATTTCTATAGACTGAATTCCTTGTTAAATAAAGGGCTTTTTAACAGTTTTTCACCCTTGAACAAATACTTTGTAGCATGAATTATTTTATCAGCTTCTAAGAGAGTAGAAATTCTTTTCAGCAACAGCTAACAGATATTAATTATTTCATGTCCATAGAAAGTATCAATCATCAATGAATAATAACTGTCTTATTATAAAGATGCATTCAACTTCAAGTACATAATGAGCAACCAAGATCTATTAGGCTCTATAACCAGTTAAAAGTGCCTCAAACAAACCTAACCCCTACCTTATGGTATATAAATATTTAAATAAATAGTGTGGGTCTAAGTTTGGTGGAGGTCCAAAGTTTACACAACTTTGGATAGAGAATATAAAATTGCAAATAAAAATGTAGTATGAAAGTAAATATTTATGAGAAAAATCTCAAAAATTACTACTTTAATGCTGAGAATTATCACAAGACTTACTCATAAAATCTGGGGGGGCGGGGACCATAATGTTCATATTTATTAGCTCCCTGACTACACCTCTACAATGTTTTTTTTTTTCTTTCTCCCTACAGTTGTTGGCTCCATATTATTTGCCTCTTAGTGTCATTTTCTGTAGCAAGAATAGAATACTTTAATATTTAATAGAAATAATACTTTAATCTAATATGCTTATTCAAAATTTGTTTTTAACTATTCATATTGAGGATTCAGGAAACATGCAAGTGCACACACAGTGGTACTTGGTGTATTATTACAGCTACAAATTTATGACCTAAAAATACATAATTCTGAAAATTTTATAAATATATTTATGATGCACTAATAACAGTATAAATGCATTACTGATTTTATTCCTGACAGGAGAGAACTTCTATTTTGACTCGGTGTCAATAAGAACAAAATCCTCTGCTTTTAATATTATATATCTAATGACAGCAAGGTTTTGTACAGAATAGCTTCTATTTCTGTTTCAAACCTTGTTTTTCCTCCACTACCTGCATGCAGATGGTTGCACCCCTGTAGGATGTGTTCATATGACCATACAACCTCTGTCCACACATGTTGTCACCATGCTCCAGTGAGGTGGCAAAATGGACAGTTATTGAGAGTTTCATTTATACATGGAAGTGACTGCAAACAACATAAATATATCCCACTAAATATAAAATCATCGCATCCCTAATTTAACTTCCCCTTTGGTAGATCATTTTTAAAAATCTGTACTATGGCTCTCCAATGCCACCCCAAAACAGAAAAGAATAGAGGGGAGGTCAAAGTGGAGGCACTAGATTTAATTGATTACAGTTGAAATAGCTCACAAATTTTATAAGACATACGGTCATCTGAACACATTGCCTGAAGCCTCTCCCCAAACCTTGGAAAAGGCCAGCAGGAGTGATGGTCCCTAAACCATATGCTTTGTTAGCTTCACAATATTCAGCTTCTGGTGGAATAATTTACTCCTCTGGGTGAACAAATGCTTTTTAATAATAAATACTAAGTACTGATCAATAATTGTGATTATAACTATCTATTAAAGGAGCTCTACTTCAAAACACAGGGCATCCAATTGGTAATTCATAATAATTAGAAAATTCAGTGAAAAGTAAAAAAGAATGGGTATTTGGAACAATTTTTTTTTCTTGGAATTATAAAAGTGGTAGTACCAATTTTCTAAAAAGAAAAAAATCTATGTTAAAAGTATAAACAAAGATGTGGGATTAAACAAATACAAAAAAATTATGTATTTTCAGCAACCATCAAGAAAATAATGTTCTAGAAAAGAAGGCATGTGAATTTGATCATTTTGATTTGGCCACTTGGTAGGAGGACTATGGAATTATGTATTTGAAATCTTCCTTTCCAAAGAGCCCATGGAAATAAGTATACACGGGAAGAAATTACAAAATTTAATTCTGAAGGAATTTTCTCTTGGCTTCGTCCAACATCAAACAAATCACAATTTAATAACGTATTATCTCTTAAAAACACATACAGAATATATATGTTTTATATGTGTGTGTGTGTGTGTGTGTGTGCAGTATGATATAAAACAAGGAGCTCTGATGGCGTAGTGCCTAAGGCATTTGGATGCTAATCAGAAGGTTGGTGATTCAAACCCACCAGCCACTCCATGGATCTACTTCCATAAAGATTTACTGCCCCAGAAACCCAGTGGGGGTCGCAAGGAGTCAGAATCGACTCGATGGCATGAGTTTGCTACAATTTTTTGATGATATAAACCAGAATGTTAAATAAAAATATTCTGTTTACTAATAATATGAGAAAAAATTGATGTGTCATTTAAAATAAGATTTTCATACTGACTCCATTCTATTTTATTATCTTTGATTACGCATTAGGAAGTTACCAAATCTTTGCATTCATGACTAAAGAGAATAAACCATAAATGTTCATTCCTGTCATCAGTTCTTATAAAATCTAATCTGTAATTCAACACACTCATGAAATTAGCTAAATTTACCCCAGTTTTAACAGACTTGCTAAACCATTCATTAAGAATTTAAAGGAATCCGGCCTTAGATTTAGAAATATTCAAGCTGAAACTTTTGAGATAAATACACATTCTCTGAAGTGGGTGAAATGACTTGCGTACTAGCTTTTCAAATTTTTGTAACTTTCCTTGTTTCTTTCTTTCCTTCCTTCTTCTTTTCTTTCTTGAAACCACTGTACTGGGTGGCTTCATAAAAAACATTAGCAAATGAAACATGAACTACAAATTCAATACATCAAGTGTGTAGAGGGAGAGTGGGGAAGAAAATTAAGACTTTTAGGAAAGTTGCAGAGCAACAGTAAAGAAAACGTAAAAACACAAAACCTTCCAAAATTAGCTGAAGCAGAAGTGAATGAACACAACCGATTCACAGCTACCTCACAGTCAAAAGGGAACATCTGAAATCATTCCAATACATCTATACCCACAAGTCAGATTTGGACCTGACTGGTTTAGTTTCCAGTTTCACTTCTCTGATCTCTTTACATAAATAGACAAAATGCTTCAGTAATAGTTTTACCACCCCAGATACACCCCAAATTCCATTAGCAATGCAGAATACAGCACTCCTTCCCCAAACACAGCGCATGCGCACACACACACATCTTGCTGAGTCATATTGCAAGTAATAGAATGCTAAATAGGTTCAAATAAAGTATTCAACAGAACTGAAAATTATCAAACAAAACATTTTTAACAAACAACAACAAAACAAAATTATTTATAAATTTCCCTATCTAAAACGGGTTGGCAAATTATGGCCTATGGGCCAAATCCAGCTTACCACCTATGAAATAAGAATGGCTTCTAAAGATGAATATTTGCAATGGATTTGATGACAGAGAGCATTAACTTTGAACCCCAGTGAAGTGAAATGTTTTCTCTTCCCACCCAAAACAAACTTCATTATTCTCATTAGCAGACCTATATTATAAAAAATTGTATTCAACTCTTATTTATTTTGAATTACATCAATAAATAATTTATAGAAATTAATTTCCTTTCCTAAAGTAAGGAGCTCTGGTAGCATAGTGGCTAAGACACTTGCCTGCTAACCAGACGGCTAGCGGTTCAAACCCACCAGCCACTCCTCGGAAGGAAGGTTGGGCAATCCTACTTCCGTAGTAATACTGCCTCGGAAACCCAAGGAGGGGTCGCTATGAGTCGGGGCCGACTCAACGGCACATAACAACAACAACAACAAAGTATTACATAATGTCTTTGATTTTGCCTCTTGTCCTGCAAAGTCTAAAATGTTTATGATCTGGCTCTTGCCAATTCTTGGTCTAAAACAATCTGATCTACAAAACTGTTTTACTCTATTATTTCTACCTTTTGTAATATATATATATATATATATATATATATATATATGCTTTCAGAGCATATAATATAACTACTTATACAAAAGATTTACAACAACTACCTCCTAATGCTTCCCAAATCACTACTAGGAGGAGACCACAATAAGTACCCTCTGAAAATATATTCCAATGCAGATCTACAATATTGAAAGGTATTTATCTCACTGCAAAGTAAAATGAAAAGGTGGTATCACTTTTTACCCAATAAATCAGTTTGAAAAAAATGCCCAATGCTGTTGATAGTATGGACAGGAAAACTCATTTCTACATTAATGGTACCCTTGTTAAATGCTGTGGTAGTTAAAGTTTTGTGTCACAACTTGGTTGGGACTGGTTGAGTGGCTAGGCATTTAGCTGGTGGCAGTTATTCCCTATAATGAGACTGGTAATCAGAAGCTGAGTAGCTGCTTTAGGGCTGTGGTCTGCTTCATGTATATAAGCAGCAGCTTTAGGAATGGTCCCTAGCTTATGGCACACTTGAACCCTGCATGTAGTTGTGTCATTGTTCAGCAGCCTGCCATGCTCTGCTGACCTTGGGACTTCCAATGGACTTGAATTAATGGCCCGCCACGTGGTTTCGTAACATCAGGACTGTGCCTTTTTACTTGTCAATGTTGAGCTTGTCAGTCTCAGCAGCCAGCAGCTGTCTGAGTGAAGAAAAGCCTCTAGCTCCAGTGGGCTGGGAGCAGGAGGCAGAGCTGAAGCCCAAGGTTGAAGGGTTTTCACCCAGCCCCTAGAGCCTGGCACTTTGAACTCACACTTAAAGCCTCCAGACTGTAAGAGAATAAATCCTGTTTGTTCAAGCATCCCATTTGTGGTATATTCCTGTCAGAGCGGCACTAGGTAATACCGCAGAACAAACATCAAATCTAACTAACAAGCAATTTGGCAACTGATAACAAAATCCTTTCAAGTATTTCCACACTTTGACCCAGTAAATTCACTTGTATGAATTCAGAAATATGAAAACATGCAGAAACAAAGATGTTCAGTAAACACTTGTTTACAGTACTGAAAAACTACAAACCAAGATGTTCAACAACAGGAAATTAGGAATCACAGCAATACAGTTAAGCAGAGATGAGTTAAAAATCTGTCTGCCTAATTAATAGCTCTGTGACCTAGGATAAATCGTTTAAACCTCCAATGTTCAGTTTTTCATATGTGATACAAGAACAAGACAATCTCATAGAGCTGTTGTCAGAAGGAACCAAGGTCATTCTTATGCAAATTAATATAACGCTTGATGTATAGAAAGCACAAAGTAAGTGGTACCATGGAAACATGGTTTAATGATAAAAAAGGTCAGAGTCAAATACCTTATTAAAACAATTTAATGATACCCTCTTCTATCACTTCAATAAAATAATGTTTAATAAGGTTACTACTAATAATCCCCTTGTTGACAAAACCCTTCTCTAATCCTATCTTACTTGACTCTTCTGCTTCATTTGGGTCATCATAAAACTGACTCTCTCGCTTGCTAAGACAAAAATCATCAGAAAGTCCTTCTCAGTCTTTTCATAGTCTCCATTCTTCTGTCTCTTTAAATGCTAGCTTTGTCAGAGTTTTGTCCTTCATTCTATTTCACTCTTACTGGATCATCTCTGTTGTCTGTTATCCATGTCCACAGCTCACACTATTAGTCTTCTACAAAAGATTCTCAAATAATATTTCAATCCAGCTCCTATAACTTTTCAGATTCAAGATGCGTTTGGCCAACAACTAGATTATCACATGGGTATAAAATTTAACATGTCTAAAAACTTGATTTACTTTTTTACCAAAGACCTGAGTTTTTTTTCTTTTTAAATTAACACCCCTACCACTCTCCAAGTTATAGAAACAAGAAATCTTGGTGTTATCCCTCTTCCTCATACCAACATTGCCAATAATTCCTCCTTAGTCTTTGACATCTTCATATACCCAGGTCTTGTTTTTATTTAATAAGCTATCATTTTTCTTCTGGATTATTCCAAAAGTCACCTTGAGGCTGAATCTGCATTTATGAGGCCTAAAGCTTATAAACTTTAGGAAGTTCTCTTAAGGAAAAAAATGCTACATTGTGAATATAAAATTTGTGTGGGTATTCCAATGTCATTCAACATTAAAGGAAGAATAATGGAAGGATAGTAAGTAGTACACTAAGAGAAAGCATTCATAAGTAACTGAAGTTAAAAACTAATACTTTTGCAAATTTTACAAAAACTTAAGACTCTGAGGCAGGAATGCTTAGGGAAGAAGGGCACAGGGAAAACATAGGATGCAGGAAGAAAGCTGTTAGATTATGGGGATTGTAACCAATGTCATGAAACAAAGTGTTTATGAACTGTTGTATAAAAAATTAATTTGCTCTGTAAACTTTCACCCAAATCACAATTAAAAACAAACAAACAAACATGTCTCTGAGACACATTTTAGGGTCCTTCCAAAATCTTGCTAGGGGCCCATGAAAACTTCATTTATTTAAGCTTGTTGGACATCAGACTCCTTACCAATCTCCAGGTTCCTAAAATATGTAACTTCTAGGCCATCTAGCCAATCTTACTGCTGAAGAGTAATTTTCCTAATAATGAAATTCTTAACAGAATACTTCCTTATTTGAAAACTTCTTTTGCCTATAGGATAACTGGCATTAATCCTTCTGTTATATGGCCCCTTCCTACTTGCCCAGCCTTATTTCTGTTGTTCCATATAATATACATTATTTAGAGTTCTTAGTAATGTTATTTTAATGTTCCCCTACTTTAGGAGATGGACTAGGTAGAAAGCCCTAGTGATCTACTTCCAAAACATTAGTCAATGAAAACTCTATGATCTGCAACTGGACCAGGCAACATTTTCTTCCATTGTGCATGGGGTCTCCACAAGCCAAGCTAATTCCACAGCAGCTTACAATTTAACAGATATTCTTCCCTTTAACTGAAATGGACTTTCTTCTCTTTCTAGTTAACTCATATTTCAACCCCAACTAGCCTTTCTAAAGCCTTCATAGACCTGACCATGGAGTTGATCAAACTGCTTTGGCCCATTATCCTGCAGTATAACATTTATCACCTATTTTAAGTATTTATTCACTGTCTGTTTCCCTTAGTGAATTACAACCTCCTTAAGAGCAGAAACACCTTTATTCCTAGACAATTTTATTCCTCAAGTGTCAGCATTGAGAAAAACCCAAAAACCAAACCCATTGCCATCAAGTCAAATGAGACTTGTAGAAATTCTATAGGCAAGAGGAGAACTGCCTCATAGGGTTTCCAAGGTTGCAAATCTTTACAGAAGCAGACTGCCACATCTTTCTCCCACAGATAGCTGGTGAGTTTGAACCACTGACTTTTTCGTTAGTAGCCCAATGCTTTAACCACAGTGCCCCCAGAGCTCCTTAGCATTGAGTAAGTGCTCAGTAATTCTCAGTTGAATAACATAAGTGAAAGAAAAAGGAAGAGAAGAAATATAATTTTGTTGCTTTCAGGTATTAGGTATTATTAGCAATTTTTTTTACCCTTGTTTTTAAATATTTTTGTTATGTGACTATATTTGCTTTATAATGAGGAAATTTAATTTATGATAAAATATTTCTTAGAGGTTTCCTCTAATTTTCATTAAATCTGCTACCTAATTCTCTTAAAATCCTGCACACTTGTGTGCCAGGCTTATTTACATGACCAACAGTGTATTTTACTTGAAATCGTGTTTAGATCCCTGTACATAATAATCACCTGGGAGCTCTGGTAGTATAATGCTTAAGGCACTTGACTGCTAACCAGAAGGCTGGCAGTTCAAAACCCACCAGCCACTCCTGGGAAGGAAGGTTGGGCAATCTACTTCCGTAGCAATACTGCCTCAGAAACCCAAGGAAGGGTCACTATGAATCAGGACCAACTCAAGGGCACATAACAACAACAACAACACAATCACCTAAATAAATACCATTAGTGCAGCTTCATTAAAGTTTATTTTTCTTAAATATATCTCATTATACATATTTCTCAGTAAGTGAGCACCTATCTATTAGTTTGGCAAGAAAAATCTTATAATGGACCTATTTCCATAGGTATATATTTCAAGCTCTAATGAAAAGGAATAATAAATTTTTTGCCATCTGCAATAAAACAATGACAGATACTGCAAGACTCAAATTATGTTCAGATACATAAAGTCACATTTTAGTTAGAATCACTATTATAATTACTACCTCCCTCTTAGGATGCACTAAATAATTTTTTTAATGAAAATATCCAAAACAATATGATAATTCTCCTAAATATGATCTCCATTGACATCGAACATATTTTATTCTTTTTTAATGAAACTATTATTTTCATTATGAAGTAAATTCCTTTAGGAACTTCATCACAAGCATTTTACACTTTTTCTTTGGCATGATTTAAGTATGTAGCTTTATTATACTTTGTTTAAACATACCCTATGTCAAGTAGATTACACAGACAGGGAATATTTAGACACGAATACAAGTCAAGAGCATCAAAAATGCAAACCACAGTCTATAGGAATAACACTACAAACTAGAGTTGACACCATGTTAGTAGCTTAAGAACTATTTGAATAATCTATACCATTTGGCATAATCTACATCTACAGTTCAGATATATATCTGTTTTATAGCCAATACTACAATAATAGATAGGGCCTCTCCACAAACAAGTTCCTATTTATCTTTTGCACAACGCTTGCTATACTCTCAATTCATGCCATGGTACAATCATCTATCTACATAAAAGCTTCTTTTCTAGATGGATCCATGTCTCAGTCAGCCTGGTTTTACTATTTAAATTAAAGACAGGATTCTTCTCACTGTATAAACCTACATCAACAGTCACCTGAGGTGAGGTGTAGTACCTGAGATGAGGTGTAGTACAACAGGAAGAAGGCAACCCTCGAACCACACAGTCAGGACTTGGAATCCCTGTGCTGGCATTTCAAGGTCATTGTGACCTTAACATTATTGAGACTCTTGAACCCTGGTTTCCCTGAATGTAAGATTCTTAAAATGAAAAATGCAGAGTCAGGACTTGAACTAGTGGCCTGCCATGTTGCCCACCAATCTTGGGATTGTGCCATTTTACCTTGGGCTTATCATTCTCAGCAGCCAGCACCTGCCTAAGTTAGGAGATGCCTCCAGCTCCACTGGGCCTGGAACAAGAGGCAGAGGTGAACCTCAAGGTGAAGGAGCTTCACCCAGGCCCTGGGGCCAACACTCTGAATGTAGACTTCTATCCTCCTAAACTGTAGGAGAATAAATTCCTGTTTCTTAAAGCCATCCACCTGTGGTATTCCTGTTACAGCAGCAATAGAGAACCAAGACAGTGCCCTACTTAAAACCATCAGTATGAGACCAAAAAGACAACATATACTCAAAAGCAAAGATGAGAATATAAGGAAGCAGAGAAACTACAGTACTGGAAATGGAACAAACAGAAAATTAAAGAGAATGTTGACACATTGTCATAAATTTTATGAATGTCACTGAACAATGCATGCAGATATTGTCAAATGGGAACCTAACTTGCTGTGTAAATTTTCACCAAAAACAATAAAACTAAAAAATAAATACTGAAAAAAATTGCATTGTCATTATAAGGATTAAAAATCACATGGTAGGCACTCAAAAGTGTGCAGTAGTATGTTTTAACCATGTTGTTGTTGTTGTTGTTATGTGCCATCAAGTCGGACCTGACTCATAGCAACCCCTCCTTGGGTTTCCAAGGCAGTATCACTATGGAAGTAGATTGCCCTATCTTCCTTCCAAGGAATGGCTGGTGGGTTTGAACCCCAGCCTTTTGATTAGCAGTCAAGTGCTTAGGCACTATGCTACCAGAACTCCCACTTTAACCATATGGGGTATTAATATTTGTAGTATTTCACCTCATTTTCTTGAATCTTACCTCTTTCCCCAGTCAATCAGCCAAGTTACTCTGCACTCATTGCCTTAGAAAACTGTTGGACCAGTCAAGGAACATGGCAGGTGGGGTGTGTGTCAATAACTGGTTTTTAAATTTCAAAGGACTAAGAATCTATGGCAAATGACACCAAATCCCACGCATAGAGGACTTAGAAGAAAACCTCCTGTGAAAGAGCAAAGCTAGGAGGAGGCAGTACAGATCCATGTGAATGTAAAATGAGGTTTGAAAAGGAGTAAGCAAGCCTGTACAGAAGTTAGTGGATCCAGGGGCAAGAGTGGTTGGGGTGGCTGTACCTTTACTCTTCCCTCCAACTCACTCTGGTGAATAGAGAATGACTCAATGTTATATTGGAAGATTCAATCAAACAGGTAAGAAATTCTAAAGTGCAAGGTCAAAATCTAGATTTCCAAAGATAATTTTGAGAATTGGCTACATAGCTATGAAACCCAATAGGAGAATGTTAAAGATGAAAAGAAAATTTTCATGGACTGCAGAATATTTTCAGCCAAGGAGGCTGGATCAACCCCCCCACCAAGTGACTGCCCTGAGATAATCTTTAAATTTTATACCAAAAATATCCCCTGAAGTCGTCTTAAAACCAAATAACAGTTTAGCTAAAGTAGTTAAAAAAAAAAAGTGTTCTTTGAGCATTATGCTTACAGAGCAGTGAATTATTGTTAATGGGGAAGGAACAATTTAGAAAAGGTGAGGAAGGTCGCACAACTCCAAAAATGTAATCAATGGCACTGACTTGTACATGTAGAAACAGCTGAATTTGTACATTTTGCTGTATATATTCTCACCAACAATAGCAACAGAACCTCAAAAAAAAAAAAAAAAAAAAGACAAGAATGGAGATGAGGAACAGTTCTATCAGGAGGTTCTTGGAGAGAGCTGCTGTCCTTTGGCCAGTCTATCTCTCCGCAAGTGGGAAGGATACAAGGTGCTACTTTTTCCACTTCCAATCTTTGGAATCTTGAAAAAATTTAAGGACCCCATATGTGTCTCCTGGAGTTAGGACTTCAGACTAACTTGCACCTGGGAAATCTGGATAATTAGAAGGCTGGGCTAGGGACAGCTCTGGAATCTGAGAAGTACCTGCATCTCCTCCTTCCTATAAATGCTTATAAGGCACATGTTTCCATGGGCCAGGCCATAAGTGACAGAGTTGGCCTGAAGTCCATGAAAAAACCTGGACATATCCATGAGATTACAAATAAGGAAAGGGACCTACCAAAATCAGGAGAGTTGCAGCAAAGGGTCCAGCAGGGAAGCCACTAAAGTGTCCAAAAAAGGGCCCAAGTTATAGTTTTAAACATCTGCCAAGCCAAGAGAGCACAGAACCAAGTTAATATAGCACCAATGCAAGTAAGAAACATCCCTGAATCAACTTTTTCCTATTCTTTACCATGCTCCAGTCCCTTAGGGTTCAATAACAGTGGCTAGCAAGTGGTGGTAGAAAACTTATAAAGAGAGAAAGAAAAAGACACACCCTCTCCCACTGCAATAGCCCAACCCACAAATGGGCTCAGGTGGGGAGGGGAGAAATTTGATACTAAATTAACTTTGAAGTTATGATTATGGTCTGGGATTAGACATTCCAAATTCTCAATGGAGATTCAGTTTGTGACTAAAATTGCCAGGGGATTTTCTTCATCTTTTTATTTTTTCTAAAATCTAAGGGTAAACCTATAAGGTACAGATCCTGCCAAAAACCATCCAGAAGCAAGGAAATAACTCTCTCCTTCCCCTAGTGCATTAAAGAAACAGCAAGAGATAAAAAAAAAAAAAAAAAAAAATGTTAATTGTGTTTGATTGCATTCCCTAAGTATTGCTTGTTGAAAACACTGTTACAGAGAGAAACCCAAGAAATGATGGGTGATTAGGCCCCTTTTTCTTGGGCGGAGTCTAGAACTAGAACTAGAAATGGCTCCATAATAAGACCAGGCAGATGGGCTTGACCAGCCTTGTAAAGCACCCAATGCAGCAGCTTGACATAGAAGCAGTGCAACAAGTACCATGTTCTTCAGAGTGGCATGCAAGGGCAAAGAGCTTGATACCATCCCAGATGTTTTCCTTTGGCTTGGCAGTAGCAATAATATGCTGGAGATGTGTCCAAGAGGGGCCTAGAAATAGCTGAGAAGAAAGCTGAAGATCCTTGAAGATAGATCAAGGTGTGCTTCAGTAGTGGCCCACAAGTACTGATGAGGGGGGAGAGAATGATGTCTCGATGGGTATGTGACTTAATAGGGGGATAGCAGATGAAAAGCAGATAAGGCACCTCCCAAGTTCCCGGAACCTCAAACCTCACCAAGAGCTTAGCTATTACCTCAGATTGCTGTCACGTGGCTAAATGGAGGACTACATTTATCTTAAGTTCAACTATAAATGAGTTAAGATTTTCTACAGCTCTCCATAAAGTTTTCATAAGCTAATTTTTAGAAGTAGATCACCAGGTCTTTCTCCGAGTAAGGCCTTTATTCCTGTCCTAGAAAAGGACATCATGGTTAGTAAACTGAAGGGATGATGAAGGCAGCCATTGATGAGATGAATTGACACAGTGATCAAAACAACAGACTCAAACATAACCAGAATCATGAAGATGGTGTAGGACTACACAGTGTTTCACTCTGTTAAATGTAGAGTCACCGTGAGACAGAGCCAACTGGATGACAACTAACAACAACATGGAGGAATAAAAAGATTTCATATTTTGCACGTTCTTTGGAGACTGAGACATACCTGCCACATGCGGGGGGGGGGGGCTTGTTCAAGACTTCCAAAGGTCTTCTTAAAGTGTGTCTTTATACCACAAACAGATTAAACAACCTAGAAGAGAATTAGAGACCAATTATTTATAGGCAGATTCATGGTGTCTACATATAAGGTTGATTCTCTGAAGTCTTAGCTGTTTTGGAAACATTGGCAGTTTGTGATAAACTGAGTTTGACAGATTGTAGAACATTTACTACTACAGAACCTGAAAGTCATGCTTACATACAAAGCAATCAGCTTAAGGAAACCAAATAGAGTGGGTCAGTATCTTTCATTTATTTTTCAAACCAAATGCTCTAAATTCCAGGAGAACACATGGAAAGGAGGTGGGATAGTAGAGAATTTTAAGTTTCCTGCCACTCCTCGGAAGAAAGATTGGACAATCTACTTCCATAGTGATACCACCTCAGAAACCCGAGGAGGGGTTGCTATGAGTCAGATCCAACTTAACGTCAGTGAGTTTTTTAGTTTAGATTCTCAAGTGGAGGGGCCCTGGGTGTGCAGTGGTTAAAATCATTTGGCTACTAATGAGAAGGTTGGCAATTCAAACCCACTAGCCACTCCACAGGAAAACAATAATGCAGAAGGATTCTGTAAAGATTTACAGCTGGAAACTCTATGGGTTAATTCTACTCTGTCCTACAGGTTCAGGATGAGTTGGAATCCATTCAGTGGCACTGCCTTTGGTTAGTTTCGGTACCCTTGAGTTTGAATTTTTAAAAGCACCAAATCCATTTCAGATGAGAGAAGAAAAATAAATCAGGGTAAGGTAACAGTGACAGGGATACTACAGTAGATCGAGTGTTTAAGGAAACATCTCTCTAATATGAGATCTAGATGAAGTGAGTAAACAAAAGAAGGAGAATAGTTTTCTAGGCAACAGGAATAGCAAATACAAAGGCTCTGAGGTGGGAGCTTGCTAAGCAGGTCTACAAACAGCAAAAAAGGCTGCTGCATCTTATGTGAGAAAGAGAATGGTAGGACATGAATGACATTGATAAGGGCCTAAAGGCCAAGGATAGGGTTTGGGTCTTGTTCTGTGACTAGAAACCATTAGAGAGTTTTGTTTTGTTTTGTTACTTTTTCCATTAAACTTTTTAGTACAGATTCAGTGTATATCCCACATGCAGTTGTAAGAAATACTACAGTGAAACTCCTTGTACTCTAGCCAGTTTCCACAACGTCTTGCAAAACTACAGTACAACATCACAACCAGGATACAGACACTGACTCAGTCAGAATATTTCCATCACAAGAAACCCTCATGTTGCCTTTTATAACCAAACCCACTTCCCTTCTACCTCCACTTCCTCCTTAACCTTTGGAAAACACTAACCTATTGACCATTTCTATCATTTCTTCATGTAAAGAATATTATGTAAATGAAATCAAACACTCAAAACCATACTTGAGAGGGATCTAAGTTGGTATATATATATATATATCAATATTTCATGCATTTTTCAATATTTTCAATATTTCATGTGGTATGTTTAACCATTTACCTGTTGAAGGACACAGTATTATTTCAGTTTGGGGCTATTATGAATAGAGCAGCTTCAAACATTTGTATACAGGTTTCTGTGTGAACATAAGTTTTCTTTTTTCTGGGATAAATGCCCAGGAGTGCAATTACTGGATTGAATGATAGTTGCATGTTTCGTTTTGCTTTGTTTTTGTTTTACACAGTGGCTGTACCATTTTACATTCCCATTGGCAATGAAGAAAAAATTCAAGCCTCAAGTTGCAATACTGAAAGATTCTGTAGGCAAAATATTGAATGACACAGGAAACGTGAAAAGAAGATGGAAGGAATACAGAGAATCACTATAGCAAAAAGAACTGGGCTATGTTCAACAATGTCAGGAGGCTGCATAAGATTAAGAATCAACAATATCGAAAGAAGAAATCCAAGATGTACTGAAGATAATGGCAAAAAATACATACAAGGCTCCAGGAACTGAGAGAATACCAACTGAGATGTTTCAAAAAACAGATGCAACAGCTGAAGTGCTCACTCATCTATGTCAAGAAATTCAGAAAAGAAGTACTTGGTCAACCAAGTGGAAGTGATCCATATTTTTACCCATCCAAAAGAAAGTGATTCAATAGAATGTGGAAATCATTGAAAAATATCATTAATACCACATTAAGTAAATTTGCTGAACAAAATTCAAAAATGGTTGCAGCAGTTCATTAACAATGAATTGCCAGAAATTCAAGCCAGATTAGAAAAGGATGTGGAATGAGGGATATCTTTGCTGATGTCAGACGGATCTTGGCTGAAAGCAGAACATACCAGAAAGATGTTTACCTATGTTTTAATGACTGTGCAAAGGCATCTGACTCTTCGATCATAAGAAATTACGGAAAACATTGTGAAAAATGGGAATTCCAGAACACTTAATTGGGCTCATGAGAAACCTGTACATAAATCAAAGGCAGTAGTTTGAACAAAACAAAAGGATACTGCATGGTTTAAAATCAGGAAAGGTGTGTGTAAGTATTGTATCCTTTCACCATATGTGTTCAATCTGTATGCTGACCAAATAATCCAAGAAGCTGGACTATATGAAGTTGAATGTGGCATCAAGATTGTAAGAATATTCAATAACCTGCCATATGCAGCTGACACAACCTTGTTTGCTGAAAGTGAAAAGGACCTGAAGCACTTAGTGACAAAGATCAAAGCTTACAGCCTTCAGTATGGATTACACTTCAACATGAAGAAACAAAAATCCTCACAACTGGACCAATAAGCCATATCATGAAAAACAGAGAAAGCATTGCTGTTGCCAAGGATTTCATTTTACTTGGATCCACAATCAATGCTCATGGAACCCAATAGTCAAGAAATCAAACAATATATTGCATTGGGCAAATTTGCTACAAAACTCTTTAAAGTGTTAAGGAGCAAACATGTCACTTTGAAGACTAAAGTATGCTTACCCCAAGCTATGGTAAATCACCTCATATACATGTGAAAGCTGGACAATGAATGAGGAAGACAAAGTGATACTTTTGAATTACAGTGTTGGCAAAGAATACTTAACATACCATGTACTACCAGAAGAACAAACATATATGTCTTGAGTGAAGTACAGCCAGAATGTTCCTTAGATTGAAGGATGGTGAGACATGGCCTCTAATCCTTTGGCCATGTTGTCAGGACATACCATTCCCTGAAGAAGGACAGCATGGTTGGTAAAGTATAGGGTCAGTGAAAATGAGGAAGGGCCTCAACAAGATGGACTGACACACTGGCTGCAACAATGAGCTCAAACATAGCAACTATGAGGATGGTGCAAGACCAGGCAGTGTTTTGATCTGTTGTACATAAGGTTGCTATGAGTCAGAACTGACTCACTGGCACCTAAGAACAAGAAGTTTGTGATCATTTCTCTGCATCCTCACCAGCTTCCGATGTTCTATTTTTATTTTTAGTCATTCTGACAGATGTGTTGTGATTTACTGTTGTGTTTTTTATTTTCTTCTAATGTGCTTATTTAGTATTTGTATATGCTCTCCAGTGAAATGTATCCTCCTAGTTTAGACCATTTCCTAATTGGATGGTTTATTATTTTACTATAAACTTTTGACTCTTCATATTCTAGATATTACCTATTTGTTAGATGTGTAGTTTGCAAATATTTTCTCCTAGTCTATAATTTGCTGTCTCAATCTGTTACAGAGTGAAAGTTTTTTGGAATTTTGATAATGTGTAATTTATTAATTTTTCCTTTTACAGATTGTGGTTTTAGCATAAAGTTTTAAGAACTCTTTGTTTTGTCCTGTTGGCCAAAGATTTTCTCCTAGAGTTTTATAGATTTAATTTTACATTTCATTCCATAATCTATTTTAAGTTAATTTTGGCATAAGCTTTCAGGTTGAGATTTATTTCCTTTCTTTCTTTTTTTTCTGCCTATGGATGTCCAATTGCTCCACTTATTGAAAAGGCTGTTTTCCTTCCATTGATTTCCTTTTTCACTTCTGTAAAAAATAAGTTGGACACATTTGTGTGGATATGTTTCTGGGTTCTTTAATCTGTTCTATTTATATAGTATCTGTCCTCCTGCCAATACCATCAAAAAACAAAACCGGAAGGAATATTGGGCAATCTACTTCCATAGACATACCGCCACAGAAACTCAAGAAGGAGATGCTATGAGTCAGGACCCCTGATTACTATTCCCACCCACCCAAGGCAGGAATGTGGGAAACTAGGGCCAAGGGCAGCAGGATCCAGCCAAGCGGAGGGCAGAAAGGATAGGAACAGCTAAGGGAGACGAACTTGTCTGTCAGTTTGTTGTACTGTGGTAGCTTGCATTTTGCTGTGAGGCTTGAGGCTGTGCCACCAGTGTTTCAAATGCCAGCAGAGTTGTATATGGTACAAAGGTTTCAACGTACTTTCTGTGAGACAGACTCAGGAGAAGGAAGAGGCCATCCACTTCTCAAAGAATTGGTGAGGAAAAACCCTATGGACAGCAGAGAAACACTCTGTGATACCTTACTGGACTTTATGAATAGCCTGAAATACTGTCTGTCCATATAATGCCAGAAGATGAGTCTCTTGGGTTGGAAGGCACTCATAATAAAACTAGGTAAAAGCTGCCTCATCAGAGTAGAACCAACCTTAATGATATGGATAAACACTTTCAGGACTTCCATTTGCTGACATGCCGCAACTCAAACTGAGGGGAAATAGCTGCAAACATCCATTAATCATCAGAACATGGAATGTATGAAGTATGAATCTAGGAAAATTGGAATTCATCAAAAATGAAATGGAATGCATAAAGATTGATATTTTAGGAATCAGTGAGCTGAAATGGACTGGTCTGGGCCATTTTCAATCAGACAATTATATGATCTACTATGCAGGAAATGATAAATTGAAGAGGAAAGGCACAGCATTCATCATCACAAAGGATGTTTCAAGATCTGTCCTGAAGTACAATGCTGTCAGTGATAGGATAATATCCAGATACTTATAAGGAAGACCAGTTAATACTACTATTATTCAAATTTATGCACCAAACACCAAAGCAAAGATGAGGAAATTGAAGATTTTTATCAACTTCTGCAGTCTGAAATTGACTGAACATGCAATCAAGCCATGATAATTATCACTGGTGACTGGAATGCAAAAGTTGGAAACAAAGAAGAATCACTGGTAGTTGGAAAATTTGGTCTTGGTGATAGAAATAACACTGGAGATTGCATGACAGAATTCTGCAAGACCATCAATGTATTCATTGCAAATACCTTTTTACAACAACACAAATGGCAGCTATACACGTGGACTTCCCGAGATGGAGTACACAGGAATCAGACTGACTACATCTGTGGTAAGAGGTGATGGAAAAGCTCAGTATCTTCAGTCAAAACCAGGCCAGGAGATGATTGTGGAACAGACCATCAACTGCTCATATGCAAGTTCAACTTGAAGTCGAAGACAATTAAAACAAGTGCATGAGAGCCAAAATATGACCTTCAATATATCCCTCCTGAATTTAGAGACCATCTAAAGAATAGATTTGACGCATTGAACACCAATGACTGAAAACC
>NW_006921758.1:633744-655788 GCF_000298275.1 Orycteropus afer afer | reverse complement strand
AAGAGCATCATCCATGAAGAACGTAAGAGGTCATTAAAAAGACAGGAAAGGAAGAAAAGAATAAAATGGTATTCAGAAGAGACTGAAACTTGCCCTTGAGCAGAGAGTAGCTAAAGCAAATGGAAGAAATGACAAGATAAAAGAGCTGAATAGAAGATTTCAAAGAGCAGCTCAAGAAGACAAAATCAACTATTACCATGAAATGTACAAAGACCTGGAGTTAGAATACCAAAAGCGAAGAACACACTCAGCATTTCTCAAGCTGAAAGAACTGAAGAAAAAATTTAAGCCTTGAGTTGCAATACTGAAATATTTTATGGGCAATATATTGAATGATGTAGGAAGCATCAAAAGAAGATGAAAGGAAAACACAGAGTCACTGTATCAAAAAGAAGTAGTCAATGTTCATCCACTTCAGGAGGTGGCATATGAACAAGAACTAGCGGTACTGAAGGAAGAAGTCAAAGTTGCACTGAAGGAACTGGCAAAGAACAAGTCTCCAGGAATTGAAGGAATACCAATGGAGATGTTCAACAAATAGCTCCCGCACTTGAGGCACTCACACTGCTATGCCAAGAGATTTGGAAGACAGATACTCGGCCAATTTACTGGAAGAGATCCATATTTGTACCCATTCCAAAGAAAGGTGATTGTTCTGGTTACCTAGTGCTGCTCTAACAGAAATATACCACAAATGGGAATGGGTTGAAGAAACAGGAGTTTACTCTCTTGCAGTTTGAGGCTTTAAGTCTGAGTCAAAGTGCCAGGCTCTAGGGGCTGGGTGAAAGCCCCTCAACCTTGGGGTTTAGCTCTGACTCCTGCTCCTGTCGCACTGAAGCTGGAGGGTTTTCTTCACTCAGCTGCTGGCTACACAATCCCAATATTACCAAACCACATGGCAGGCCATTAATTCAAGTCCATTAAAAGTCCCAAGATCCACAGAGCATGGCAGCCTGCTGAACAACGACTTGGCTATACTCAGGGTTCAAGTCATAAGCTGGAGACTTTTCCTTAAGGCTTCTTCTTATATACGGGAAGCAGATCCCATCCCTAAGGCAGCTACTCAGCTGCTCACAGTAGATTCCACCATGGAGTTGATTACCAGTGTCATCATGGGGAATACTACATCCAGCTGCCCAGCCACTCAACCAGGCCCAGCCAAGTTGACACACAAATTTAACTACCACCGTGATCCCAGAGAATGTGGAAATTATCGAACAATATCATTAATATCGCACTCAAGTAAAATCTTACTGAGGATAATTCAAAAATGGTTGCAGCAATATATTGACAGAATATAACTTCCAGAAATGCAAGCTGGATTCATAAGAGGATGTGGAATGAGAGATATCATTGCTGATGTCAGATGAATCTTGGCTAAAAGCAAAGAATACCAGAACGATGTTTGCTTGTGTTTTATTGACTATGCAAAAGCATTCGATTGTGTGGATCATAACAAATTATGGGTAACATTGAGAAGAATGGGAATTCCAGAACACTTAATTGTACTCATGACATGTACATAGACCAGAGGCTATCATTTGAACAGAACAAAGGGACACTGCATGGTATAAAATCAGAAAGGGAGTGTGTCAGGATTGTATCCTTTCACCATACTTATTCAATTTGTATGCTGAGCAAATAATCCGGGAAGCTGGACTATATGAGGAGGAACGTGGCATCAGGATTGGAGGAAGAATTATTAACAACCTGCAATACACTGATGACACAACTTTGCTTGCTGAAAGTGAGGATGACTTGAAACACTTACTGATGAAGATTGAAGACTACAGTCTGCAGTATGGACTACATCTCAATAGAAAGAAAACAAAAATCCTCACAAGTGGCCCAATAAGCAGCATCACGATAAATGGAGAAAAGATTGAAGTTGTGAAAGACTTCATATTACTTGGTCCTACAATCAATACCAATGGAAGCAGCAGTCAGGACATCAGATGACACATAGCACTGGGCAAACTGTCTACAAAAGATCTCTTTCAAGCGCTGAAAAAGCAAAGATGTCTCCTTGAGGACTAAGTGCATCTAACACAAGCCATGTCATTTTCAATCACCTCATATGCATGTGAGAGCTGGACAATGAATAAGGAAGACCAAAGAAGAGTTGATGCTTTTGAGTTGCAGTACTGGTGACGAATGCTGAAAATATCATGGACTGCTAAAAGAACTAACAAATTTGTCCTGGAGGAAGTGCAGTCAGAATGCTCCTTGGAAGCGAGAATGGCCAGGCTTCATCTCACCTACTTTGGTCATATTATAAGAAGGAACCACTCCCTGGAGAACGATATCATGCTTGGTAAGGTGGAGGGTCAACGAAAGAGGAGAAGGCCCTCAATGAAATGGACTGACACAGTGGCTGCAACAATGGACTCAAATATAGCAGGGATTGTGGAGCTGGCGTGGGACCAGGCAATGTTTTGTTCTTCTCTGCATAGGGTTGCTATGAGTAGGAGATGACTCAGCAGCACCCAACAACAACAACAACAACAATGTAACAGCTCTACCCCCTTCCCTCTGTCCTTCTTACCTGCCTAGCTTTCTCCTTGTGCAGTATGCTGCCTTTCTGATCTCCTATGCTTGACTGTTCTAAGGACTGCATCTCCCTGATATATCTGTTCAGCTACTAGGCCTGTCTATTGTTTGGCTGAGTCACGGGAATGAGTTCAATTCCAGGCCCAAATGATGACCCAGGGCCACTGTCCTGGAGTTTTACCAGTTTCTATTTAACCAGTAGTCCTGGTCTTTTTAATGTTTCCCCCCCACACACACATTTTTTTCTCCCACTATATCCAGGATCTCCAATTTTTATCCCTATCTCAGTGCTTGGCATTGGAAACTAGGTACCATCTAGTCCCCTGGTCTCAGGGTAGTCTAAGGTTCCTATGATCCATTGGTCCTTGGACTCATTGTTTCCATATGTCTTTGATTTTCTTCACTCTTCTTTGCTCCAGATGGTGAAAGACCCCTAGCTGCATCTCAGCTGTTCACAAGCTTTTAAGATCCTAGTTGCTACTCACCAAAGTAAGATGTAGAACAGTATTGTTGTGTACTATGTGCCAATTGACCTTGATGTCCCCTGTGACCATGGTTCCAAGCCTGCAGGCCAAGAGACTCACTCCCTCAAGTTGTTTGGTTGTGGCTAAGAAGTTATCTTTTGCCCTGTTAGTGGTATAATGTGTATGGACATTTTCATAGCACATACAAATGTGTATATGGGAGTATCGTTTGCCAAGCCTATGTATGGTCAAAGGTATATTCCCTTTCTTCTATTCATACCTGATCTTCTTGCCTCCACACTTATGTATTCCCCCATAAATTAGTGCTTGTTATTATTGATAATGCAGCATTGTGTATGTAATAGTATTTACCTTTGCTGTATACACCTCTTGTACACCTCACTGTGTCTTCCTTTTCCTTAGTGATATTGTGGTAACACTTTTGTTACATTGCCTTTCCCTTCACTCAAATCAACATGTCTCTTATCTAATCAGCAATTTTTCCTCCCATCTATTCTCATCACTGGTAACTAAGAAAGAAAAATTCCCAGTGTAAATGTTTCTTTTACAATGTCCATTATTATGGACTCATACAATATTTGTCCTTCTGAGTTTGATGTATTTCACTCAGCAAAATGTCCTCCAAATTCATCCACATTATGAGGTGATTTACAGATTCTTTATTATTCTTTAATGGAACAGAGTATTCCATTGTGTATATGTACCATAGGAGCTCTGGTGGCGTAGTGCGTAAGGCACTTGACTGCTAACCAGAAGGCTGGTGGTTCAAACCCACCAGCCATTCCTCGGAAGAAAGATTGGGCAGTCTACTTCCATAGCGATACTGCCTCGGAAACCCAAGGAGGGGTCACTATGAGTCATATTCAACTCAACAGCAGTGAGTTTGGTTTTTTGGATATATATACCATAGTTTGGTTATCCATTCATCTGTTGATGGGCACTTAGGTTGTTTCCATCTCTTTGATACTGTGAACAGTGTTGTGATTAACACGTTATTATTGTTATTATGTGCCATTAAGTCGGCCCCAACTCATAGCGACCCCTCCTTGGGTTTCCGTGGAGGTATCACTACGGAAGTAGATTGCCCAACCTTCCTTCTGAGGAGTGGCCAGTAGGTTTGAACCACCAGCCTTCTGTTTAGCAGTCAAGTGCCTTAGGCACCATGTTACCAGAGCTCCATACATCTGTTCATGTCCTGCTTCTCACTTCTTTAGAATATATACCTAGTAGTGCGATTGCTGGATCAAATGGTATTTCTATTTCCACCTTCTAAAGTAAGTGCCATACTGTTTTCCACAGTGGTCATACCATTTTACAGTCCCACCAGCACTGTATGAGAATTCCACTCTCTCCACATCCTTGCCAGCATTTGTTTTCTGTCTTGCTGAACTTTGCTATTATTGCTAAGGTGCGATGATACCTTATTGTTGTTCTGATCTGCATCTCTCTAATGGGTAATGATCACAAGCATTTCTTCATGCTTTTGTTGGCTGCCTGAATATCTTCTTTGGTGAAGTGTCTATTCATGCTGTTTGCCAATTTTTGAATTAGATTGTTTGTTTGTTTAATGTTGAGGTGTTGAAGTTTCCTGTAAATTGTACAGATAAATCCATTTTTGGATACATTGTTGCCAAACATTTTTTCCCAATCTGTAGGTTCTCTTTTACTCTTTGGGAGATGTTGTTCGATGAATATAAGAATTTAATTTTTAGAAAGTCCCAATCATCTAGTTCATCTTCTGCTCTTTGTGCATTTTGGGTTATGCCTGATAATCTATTTCTGCCATTAATTATGGCACCTATGTTTCCCTCTATTTTATCTTTGATGAACTTTATAATTCTGGAATATTACATTTAGGTTTTGATCCATCTTGAGTTCATTTTCATGTATGACATTAGGTATGGATCTTGTTTCATTTTTCTGCAAATGCATACCCAGTTTTGCCAGCACCACTTGTTAAAGAGGCTATCTCTCCCCTACTTAATGGGTTTTGGCCCTTTAACAGTGATCAGCTGTCCATAGGTGGACAGACTTATTGCTGGGTTCTCAATTCTGTACCACTGGTCTATGTATCTATCACTATACCCATGCCAGGCTGTTTTGACTACCATGGCTCTATAGCAGGTTTTGAGATCGGGGACCTCCTACTCTGTTTTTCTTCTTCAGAAGTGCTTTGCTTATCAGAACTGTCTTTCCATACCACATAAAATCAACTACTGGTTTTTCCATATTCTTAAAGAATGTTGATGAAATCTGGATTGGAATTACATTGAACATATAGATTGCTTTCAGTAATAGTGACATTTTCACAATGTTTAGTCTTCCTATCCATAAGCATGGCATGTTGCTCTATTTATGTAGGTTTCTTATAATTTCTTGTAGGAGAGTTTTTTAGTTTCTTTGTATTGGTCTTTTGTGTCCCTGAATACCACACAGTCTTTATTATCATATCTATACATTAAATCCTGAAAGTGGGTATAATAATTCCTCCTACCTTATTCTTTTTTTTTAAATTGTTTTAGTTGTTTTGGTTCTTTTGCCCTTTCACATAAATTTTAGAATAATCTTGTCCATAACTACAAAAAAATCTTGCTATGATTTTGGTAGGAGTTGTGTTCAACCTGTATGTCCATTTGAGAACTGACATCTTTCCTAAGTTGAGTCTTCCAGTTCATGAGCATGGCTTGTCTATTTCTTCAAATCTTCTTCGATTTATTTATCAGCATAGTGAATTTTCAGCATACAAGATCTGGCCATGTTTTGTTGGATGTACACCAAAGTATTCGGCAATTGTAAATGGCATTGTGTTTCTTATTTTCATTTTCATGAGTTTATTGCCATTACACAAGAAATGAATTGATTTTTTTTTTTTTATTTTTGGTGAAAATATACACAGCAAAACATACATCAATACAACAACTTCTAAATGTACAATTCAGTAACATTGGTTACACTCTTTAAGCTCCATCACCTTTCTCTCCTTTTCCAAACTATTTCATCATCATCAACACAAACCCACTGTCCCCCTTCATTCTTATCTAACATTTTCCCAATGCGGTTGTCAATATGATCACCTATAGGTAAGTCTCTAAAATTGCACAATATCCAAGGCAGATATAGTTTTTAAATTAAGCTATTATTTGGTTAAATGATTACTTTAGGGGGTAGTTTCAGTTCAAGGTTTAAAGATTTCCTCAGGACAATAGTTTACGGGTATCATATAGTCCTCCAGGGCTCCAGGAGGTATGGAAAGAACCTAATTGATTTTTGCATGCTTATCTTATATTCTGAAACATTTTTGAACTCACTTTTTCATTCAAGGATTTTTTTTTTAATTCCTTGGGATTTTCTACATAGGCAATCATGCCACCTGCAAATAGGAATAGTTGTATTGTTTTCTTTCCAACTATATTCTTTATATTTCCTGTCTGTATCTTTTTGCACTGGCTAGCACTTCCAACATCATATTGAATAAAGATGTTTTTCACAATTAAGTAGAGTGTTAGGTGTAGATTTCTGTAGATACTCTCTATTAAGCTGAAGTTTCCCTGTATTCCTATTTTTCTGAACATCTTAATTATAAATATGTATTGAATTTTGACAAATGTTTTTCTGCATCAACTGATATGCTCATGTAATTTTTCTTCCATAGTCTGTTAATAGTAGAGTGTATTGATTGTTTTTCAAATATTAAACCAGTCTTGCATTCCTGAAGTAAACCCTACTTGGTCATGGTGTATAATTCTTTCATATAATACTGAATTCTAGTTGCTAGTATTCTGTTAAAGATTCTTCATCTCAATTCATGGGGGATATTGGTCTCTAGTTTTCTTTTTTTTCTACTTCGCTTGGTTTTGGTATTAAAGTAATACTGTCTTCTTAAAATGAATGAGAAATATTTCCTCCTTTTATATTTTCTAGAAGAGATTTTGAAGAATTGGGGTTAATTCTTCCTCAAAATGTTTGGTAGAATTCCCCAGGTAAACCATTAGGACTAGAGGGTTCCCTTTTTGTATTAATTTTATTTAAAATTCAATTTCATTAGTAGTTATACCAAAAAAAAAAAAAAAAAAAAAACTATCCAGTAGATTCTGAGTAATAGCGACCCTATGGGACAGAGTAGACCTGCTCATAGGATTTCCAAGGCTATTATGGAAGCAGACTGCCATATTTTTCTCCCACAGAGCAGCTGATGTATTTGAACTGCCAACTTTTTGATTACAGCCAAGTGCTTTAACCACTGTTCCACCAGGGGTCCTTACTAATAGTTACACGGTTATTCAAATTATCTACTTTACAAAAATTGAGTTGTGATAGTTTGTGTTTTTCAAGAAATTGGTTCACTCTAAGTTGTCAAGTGATGTGTACAGAATTATTTGTAGCATTCCCCACAGGTTGTTGATGAGTCAGTCTTCCTCCAATCCTGATGCTACGTTCTTCATCTAATAGTCCAGCTTCTCGGATTATTTGCTCAGCATATAGATTGAATAAGTATGGTGAAAGGATACAACCCTGACACACACTCTTCTTGTTTATAAACCATACAGTATCTACTTGTTGTGTCTGAACAACAGCCTCCTGGTCTATGTACAAGTTCCTCATGAGCACAATTAAGTGTTCTGGAATTCTCATTCTTCACAATGTTATCCATAATTTGTCATAAGTCACAGAGTCAAATGCTTTTCCATAGGCAATAAAACACAAGTAAACATCTTTCTGGTATTCTCTGCTTTGAGTCAAGATCCATCTGACATCAGCAATAATATTTCTCATTTCACGCCCTCTCCTGAATCCAGCTTGCATTTCTAAAAGTTCCCTGTCAATATACTACTACAACCATTTTTGAATTATCTGCAGCAAAATTTTACTTGTATGTGATATTAATGATATCGTTCAATAATTTCCACTTTCTCTTGGATCACCCTTCTTTGGGATGGGTATAAATTTGGATCTCTTCCAGTCATTAACCCTGTTCCACAAATTTTTTAAGTTGCATTTTTATTTTTATCCAATTCAAAATTTCTTTAAATGTCCCTTGAGTCTTCTTCTTTGACTCATGGATTATTTAGAATATGTATTGTTTCATTTCCACATATTCAGGTATTTTTCTACTATATTTTTGTAATTGATTTCTGGTCTAATTTCATTGTGGTTGAAGAACATACTCTGCATTATTTTAATACTTTTAAATTGATTAAGAATTATTTCATGGTTCAGTATAAGACCTACTGTGGTATATGCGCCAGCGATACTGAAAAGCATGTCAGTTGTTACTGTTTGGTGGAATGTCCTGTGAAAGTCAATGAGATCATTTTGTTGTATAGTGTTGTTGAGTTCTCAGATATCCTTGTTTATTTTTTGTCCAGTTCTATCAATTGTTGATATAGGAATGTTGAAGTATCCTATTATAATTGTGGATTTATCTATTTCTCCTTTCAGTTCTCTCAAGTTTTGCTTCACTTATTTTGAAGCTCAGTTATTTGATGCATACACATTTAGGATTACTATATCTTCTTGGTAAATTGACCTTTTTATCATTGTATAATGTACCTCTCTGCTTCTGGTAATTTTCTTTGATCTAAAGTCTACTTTATCTGATATTAATATAGCCAGTCCTACTTTCTTTCGATTACTCTTTGCATGTCATAACTTTTTCTATCCTTTTATTTTCAACTTCCCTTTATCAGTATAAGGAGCTCTGGTAGCTTAGTGCTACCTAGCTCTGGTAGCATAGTGGTAGCATTTGACTGCTAACCAGAGGTTGGTGGTTCAAACCCACCAGCCACTCTGTGGAAGGAAGACTGGGCAATCTACTTCCATAAAGATTTACTGCCTCAGAAACCCAGGGTTGTTATGAGTTGGAACTGACTTGACAGCAGTGAGTTTGAGTTTTTTAGATATCGGTATATTTAAGGTAAATTTCTTGCAGACAGCATATAGTTGGGCCCTGTTTTGTAACACACTCTGACAATATCTGTGTTTACTTGGGATATATAGACCATTTATATTTAATGTAATTATTGATATGATAGGGCTTAAATTACCATTTTACTCTTTTGTTTTCTATTTGTTTTCTCTGCTTTCCATTCATCTGTTTTCTTTTTCCCACCTTCCTATATGTTTCTTTAACATTTTAAGAATTCCATTTTTATTTACCTATAGCATTTTTAGTATATATCTTTGTATAGTTTTTTTTTTTTTTTTTTAGTGGTTGATCTAGGTATTACATTATTTTTACATAACTAATTACAGTTTGATGGTGTTTTCATTTTATGGACTTGGGAAGTATATCATGACCAGTGTGTCATGCCCTGTTGAATATTTCTACTAACTGAATCGACTCAACAGCAGTGAGTTTTTTTTTGCTGTTGTTGTTTTACTGAGAGGAATTTGAACATCATAAAAAATGTGAGATAATATCATGTGAGATAATATCCAAACTCTCCTCTGTTATTCCCATCTAGAATTATACTTCTATTCCCATCCACACTAAATGGATAACTAAGAAATGAGTTGGGATTAGCCAGTGGACTGCAGGGGGAACTGATTGATTCAAAACACCAAGAGTCCTTTCATTTGATGTATACTATTTTGGAGCAGAGAACTTTTCAAGCTAAGTTTCAAGAGAATGTGTTTTCTAATGCATTAAAGTTAACAGAAATTCTAAAAGTCTTTGGCTTGTGAAAAAAAAATTTCCACTTTTCTATTTATCAAGGATCTGAACCCTCAAAATTAAAATTTTAAGTAGCCTTAACAATTACCTAGAGCAATGTTCCCATTTTATACAGAAAGAGCAAAACAAAACAAAATTCAGAGTGATGAAGGTAACGTTCACAAGGTCACAGGCAAGTCAGTGGCAGAGCTGTGCCTAGAATGGACTCTGATGACACTGAATTATGCAACAGAAATATTAACTTCTATCTAAAGTATGTTAATTTTCTGCTTTGGAATATAGTTATGCTTCATTTCCTTATGGTAGGCAAAATAAGAACATGACAGATGGAATATTATCACTGGAACTTAACCAGGACACTGGGGTTTAAACTTACTTATTTGCCAGAATTGACAACAGATAACAAATAAATGGCCCAACCATTGACATTATTCCAGACACTGGCCCAAGAGAGGTTGCAGACATGAAGTTAGTATGTCTTTTTCCATCAGTGGAGTAATTGTTCCTATCTATCCACACCACAGCACAGCAGCAAATTTGAAGTACATAACTGTATTTTCCCCCATTATCCAGTTTTTACTCACTTTAAGATATAAACAGACTTGTGTTTATAACATGAAAGAGACTATGCTCAATTAAAATATTTCCTATACCCCTAATTCACTTTCTGAAGGGTCAAGCCTCTAGCTTGTAGCTAACTCTGACTAATAGACTTCCCCTTTTAGTCATGAAATGACTGAAATCATGAAATCACCTTCTATGATCCAAACTGAAGAAAAAATCTTTTTCTACATCTCCCATTTATATTCACAGTCAGATACTATAATTAAATAATAGAGTTTCATTTACTTGGGCTCATATCCATTACATTTTTTCTTATTATTTTTATTCATCTTTTTTTTCTGAACTGTATCCCAGTATTATTATTATACCAGAACACATAAATATGCAGATCTGTGAATCTACAATGAGATCTTCCTATGTTTTTAAGAATAGAGTTTGATTAAACATCTCCACTTAGATGCTATCTAAATTTGAACAGATACCCAATGCCCACAGGGGTGAAAAAAATCAGCTTTGAACAGCTGATCTCCTTGCAAAGTATATATATGGTGTTTCCCCCAGGGAAAAACATGGTTCACAAGCTAACTTGGGGTCCTTGACTTGATGCCAGCAGAGGCTAAATGTGCTAATGCTTTGCCTCAAAGTGAGAGTTCAAATGCCCTTTCATTGCAGCCCACTATACTGGCCAAATGATAGAGCGCTATTTAGCATCATGTACAGAGAGAGCATCTGCCTTCCTCTCACTTACTGCCACTGCCGGTGATCAGAGTTAGGGAAAGAAGAGAAGGAAGGTGCTAAATACTCTGATAGTGAAGAATCAGAATTGGAAAGAAAAATGAAGTTACAGAGCTGCACTGTGTCCAGCTCTTTACCCAGAGAGAACTACCACGCTCCTAGATGCTTTTATTTCCCCTCAAGAGAAGATAAAAAGTCTACAGAATTCGTATTCACACATCCAATAATGTGCTCTTACCACATGCTTATGAAACTCTCTTGTCAACAGAGCTTTTACCCTTGACTTTTTCTCTTTTTCAGGCTTTTTACTCCTAATCCCCAGCACACTTTTTAGAGCAGTGATCTCAGAGGCATTTCTAAGCTGATGCAAATTTTATTTCTTTGTTTGCCACCTAAAGATGGGGTGGCAAAGGGAAAGACGTGTAAAAGCCCCAAAGTTGCAGCTAAATAAAGAAACAGATAATAATGGCTCATACTATTTTTCACTACTTTGCTTTGAAAACTCCCCTTGCTAATTTAGGAAAGTTTTTGTGGTTTTTAACATTAAAAAGTAAACTATGTATACCTCTATTCTGATGCTCATGTTCTGTAAGTGAAGCTATACTCCACCAGTTGAAAATAAATAGACGACCAGACAGTTTAAACCATGAACTGTTAACAGGAAGACAGTGCATAAATCCATTTTTTCATTGTTAACAGGCCACATTTTAAGACTTTCTTCCCTTTCAAGTCATGGATCAAAAGTGAATTATAAGATGCTTGACATCTAGTTGGGATAAAATAGCACATAAAATTTTAAAGCTCTTTATAACACAAAGTCACTATTTCTGAATGGAAGCAAAATTTCTGATAATTAGAAGCCAGAATCATGAGGATACACCAAATTCTCTATTTTAAGAACAAAAAGCTATCACAAATTAACCCCTAAGCTGATGTATTAAAGTTTGAATGAATAAAGATGATAAGAATAACATACATATCTGTGGATTAGGCTGGTAAATGTTATTTTGTCCTACACATCTTAACTGAAACTAAAAGTGATAACAAAAGCAGTAGTTAGCCTACTTGTAAGAATAAAATTCCTCCTCATAATATTAGAGTTATAAACAGTTTAACCCAACTCTGTTTGCTATGTCAAATTAAATAAAAATATTGTTGAGCAATATCTGCAATGTACTTTGTTAGATGATGTGGAGAAAACAAAGTCATTAAAACTTATGGCTGTAATCTAACTACATCAAAGTTGGAAAAGTCATCAACAGAGAAAGAAGTAAAACCAGGAATATAATCCAGAACATTAGGAAAGAGGTCGTCACAACAAAACATATGTCTGTATATCAGTATATGTAATAGCTCCTAAAATACAATAATGTCAAAATTACAGAAAACCCATGTTGGAGAGATGAAAGTCTTGGGTGAGAAGGAAAGAAATGAGAAGATTCAGAGTTGTAGTGAGGCAGTGGGTGGTCTTTCCTGGGCACAGACAGAGCAAGTAGAACCTGAAGAACAGGGTCTCCAGGCAGGTCCAAGCAAAAGCAGGGCAGGCCCTGAATTCTGAAAGAAGCTAGAGATAACAAGACCCATGCATCTTCATCTCAGGAGCTCTAAGAATCAGGCCTACAGCATCCACAGCTCAGGTGGCCCTACACTGTTTTCCCCAGGACCATATATTTAGTCAATTCAGCGGACAATGGAGGACAATTTTAGTAGCCAATCTGCTTTCCCTCTGCAAATACCTCCCCACTGAAAAAATAACATCTGAAATTTCTTTGACAGGTATCTTTGGAGCCACAAGAAGGAGGAACTATGAAAGTATTCAAATATCAAAACCTGGGTAATGAAATACAACTGAGATACACCATAAGAAAAGGAAGTCCAGTCAATGAACTAAACCAAAAATCCAGTTTTAGTTGAGTTGATTCTGACTCATGGTGGTACCCTCATGTATGTCACAGTAGAACTGTGATCCATAAAGTTTTCAGTGGCTGTTTCTTATAATTTCAGATCATGGTTCATTTCCTGACTTGGTACTAAAGATGAGATTATGTGAGAAAGTGCAGGCACTGGGTATCTGAAGAGGGCTCCTACTGAAGATAAGATAAAGCACACAACAATGGAAGTGAATTTTATTCTGAGCCTAGATACTCCAGAAGTTTAATAAAAATATAGTAATATAGAAACATGGTTACAAGCATAAACTCTGAAGTTTATGCTGGGTAGATTCTTCCTATCTGGGTGATCTTGTTACTTAATCTCTAAATCCAGCTCTTGCCTATAAATTAAAGATAATACCTTCCAGAGTATTGTCTACTAAGCATTTCATTGAAAGATCATGCCACTCCTATTCTCAGTTATTGAGGTTCAGATGGGCTTGATCTCCAGGCTCTCTGAACTCTAGCTGTACTCTAGGAAAGAGTATACACCAGGACTCAGTGGTACAAGGAATATACATGAGGATCTCCATCCCGACAATTATTCATGAAAGCTGAGAGAGAGACATGTACATTCTCTCTCACAGTGATTGGGGCTATTAAGGACCATTCAAACCTGGAGCTTCTTTTTTTTGCCAACTTGTGGAGTGATTATTCTTCCTGATAATAAAGAGATAAGAGAAGAAAACAATTGAAAGATGAAGACTTGGAGGTATTTTGTGGGCTGGCGGGGGGGGGGTCTATTTTTGTTAGGGTACCACTATATTCCCTTTTTTGATTTCACTATTTTGTGATGATATTTGTTCAATCTCTTACATGTAGTTTGTATATTTGTATGTGAAGAAGAAATGACATAATGACAATAAAGTGTTTCTGTGTTGGGCACACAACAAGTTCTCAATAAATGTGACCTATTTTATGTCCGGGATTACTTTAAACTTCCCATTCCAAGAAGACTAGATGAAAAGTAAACAATTTTCATAAGTCATTAATTAAAATATCTAAGGTCTCTACCTTCAAAAAGATCATAATCAAGAATAGATGATGTTAATATTAGCTCAAAAACAGAGTAGATGAATCCTCAAAAAGACAGCAGATGATTTGACTGACAAATGAATTGAAATGAAAATAGCACCAAAAGGTTTTCAGAGCAAAGACCCTCAGAAAGGGCTGGTTAAGGAAAAGATTCACAGAGGTACTAGTATTCTGTGCTGAGTTTTCAGGAATAGGAAAAAGGTCCAAAAAGGTAGAGAGAAGGGCAGACAACATTCTAGGCATGAATCTAGCAAAAGATGAAGGGTGGTACACCAGATGTGCTACACCCAGAACATTCTCTGTCTTGTAACAGAGGCTTTCAAGGAGAAACTAGAGAAAGGATATGCCTTGGAGATAAGGTTCAATCCAAATGGCAGATTCTAAGGGCAAGTTCAGTCATTTCACGGAGGTTTTTTCAGGAAATTCATTTAGAACTATCAAGCAATGACATTAGGTGATTCATGTAATTTATACTCAATGAATTAAAAAAAATATATACTCATTGAATTAAATGTGTGATTTGGTTTTATATATATAACAATGGCTTAAATTTGTTTTTATAACCAAATCACTCATTTTTGGAAGCTTTATATCATGTGTGTGTACTTTTTTTTTTTTTTTACTTTGACTATAATTGTCCATTATTTACTCAAGTGCTATGGCCAAAGAAATGAAAAAATAACACACACACACACACAACACACACACACACACAAAAGCCCTGAGGCTTAATAACAGATAATGTGATGATTCTTCTCAATATTTCTTCCATCCCTTTCTCAGTATGTAAGAGCAATGATGTGGAGGCATTAAACCCAACCTCAAGTCTCAGTCCTATTAAATTTAAAGCAACCATGGTAATCCCATCCTCCTAGCCAATGAAGAGTTGAATAACTAGCTCTAAGCCAAAGGAATGAATAGCATTACTTTGGAAACATCAATTGGAGACAGGAATGAGCAAATGACACAGTGTGCATCAATGAAATGAGTGAAATATGCTTCTGTAAAATATGTTATTCACTGCTAAGAAAGACCTACTGGAAGAGATTGTCTCTTTTTCCTCGGTGAATGTCAGTCCCGAAACTACTGATATCTGGTCTTTCAACTGAAAAATGTTGACATATAGAAGATGATAGAGCTCAGGGAAATAGAAAGATCAAGAGCTAAAAGTACTAACAAAGGCCATCCAATAATCTGTCTTGCCTCTAATGTCTTCCTATATGAGGAATTTCTTTATTGTTAAATCTGGCTGGATTATTTTCAGACTTTCTTCCAAAAATACTCTAGTGACCAGTACACTTCTTTATCATTTGCAAATGGCAGTGATTTAATAAGAGATCTTATCCCTTGGACCTTTGGTTAGTCTTAGATCCTCCAGGAGACTCCAAATATTGGAATTCAGGATACTTGAAGAGTGGATGGAGGATTTATATGCATCTGAAAGAAGTAGTACAGATGATCTACTTCAGTGAACAGAACACAATTACCTGAAAAGATACACTAGTTGACAGAGCCATAAATATTTTTCAAGATACGCATGTCTGTCATGGGGACTCCAAAATTATGCTCTAATCCAAACACAAAATATTGAATCTCAAAACACTACCAGACTCCTCCAGAGAAAAGCAATAATGGGTTGAGAGACAAATCAAGACAAATAGTGACAAAATGAAGGAAAACACTGAGAAAATGAAGGAAAACAGACAAAAATCCAGAAAAATTAAGGAAAACAATACAAGAACAAACTGACAAAATATAGGGCAAATCAGAAACCACACAAAAACAGCAAATAGAAATCCAGAAGAATACTAAGATTTCAGAAATGGATAACACACTGAAAGGACAAAGAAGTAAAATCAAATCACTGGAATACAGAATTAGTGAGATTTAAGGCATATCTCTCAATATTATGTTCTTAAGGGACCAACTGCCGAAGAGTCAATTCTGAATCATAGTGACTGCCCCATTGGCTTTCCAAGGCTGTAAGTCTTTATGAAAATAGATTGCCCTATCTTCTTTCCACAAAGCAGCTGGCAGATTTGAACTACCAATCTTCTGGTTAGCAGTCAAATGCCTTAGGCACTGCACCACCAGAGCTCCTTTTTGTTAAGGGAACAATCATGGTAAAGAAAATGAACAAATCCTAAGACTTATGTGAGATACCATAAAGAGGAATAACTTATTCAAGATTCCAGGAGTTCTGGTAAGATGGTGGAATAGGTAGACAAACTATACAGACTCTCTTCAACAAAGAAGAGGGGACTCAATTAAGACAGATACAGAAGATAATCCTGGAGCCCTGAGCTTTAAAAGGGAAGATACAGAAATTGACTCAACTCCAACTAATAGAACATGAAAACTCCGAAAAAGGAGACATACAGAGTTGTGGTCTGTCAGCAATACTGATGGCACGGACAGCTTGGATATTGCCAAATGGTGTTAAGACCTAAGAATTAACCTAAAAATCAGCAATGGTAACCAGAGGTTGCACAGAGGACTGCACTGGTGCCTGGTGAATAAAAGGCAAGCAGCGAAGAGGAAGACAGGCTGACCTGTGGACCTTTGCCTTTGCAGAGGGTGCAGCCATTTTGAATATTTACAAGTGGTTCGATGATCTTGGATATTAAAAGCAACAATGTTGTCTCCGATTCTAAGGAACTAACAATAGGCTCAACTTTCCAGGTGCCACAAGGACATTCCAGACACAAACAACTGGAAAGGTGCGATATTCCCCTTGTCATCCACAACCCTTGGTGAAGAGAGGTGCAGCCATTCCTCACTCCTGCACACCTTCTGGGCCAGCAGGAATTCCAACCCAGTTTCTGCTCCAACGGAGACTGGGTGCCCTGTCTTGTCCTGCGCTGATTTTATTTTTGTTTTTCTAGTTTGTTTTTGTCTGTTTTAAACTTTTTTTTTCTGTCTTTTTGATTATTATCCTTTATTCTTTCATTTCCAGGTTCTACTTTTCAGGGTTTTCTCTCTTCCCTGTTCCTGATTCCCATTTTTGTTTCCTCATAGTTCTTCCCATTCCTTGTTTTCATTTTTGCATTTTTTCCCATTTTTTTCCTTCATTATTCTCCTGTACTACCTCTTTTCTCTTACTGACCCCTTGCCAGATATACCATATTTTTTCCCCTTTTTTGAGTGATTGCTCCTGTGTGTTTATGCAATGTGTTTTATCTGTTTCCTTTCAATTTTTTATGGTTTTTCTACTGTTCTATTTGTTTGACTGGGAGCCAGCTACAGTGCCCACATAACACAACCACACCCGTACCTCCTACAGCTCCACTTATAGAGTGACAGTCACCACTTTTTTTCTCTACCAACTGGCCAACGATAAACAACCAACCATCAAGAAGAGCCTGACACACACTTAACTGCTCTTCACAAACAGTTAACAGAGGTATAAATACAACAATATCACAATGACTCAGACACAACAGACCATCACAGCCCACACAGAGAAGCAAAATAAACTGTGAGAAAAAAGGGGGCAGGATAGAGATCCAGAACACATCCCTGAGGAAGAAGCGGCATTGAGACTCCCTAATAAGGAATTTAAAATAATTGTATTTAGGTATCTTCAAAGGTTTCAAAGACAGATCAAGAAAAACACTGATAAAATTAAGGAAACAACAGGCAAAACCCTGGAACAAGTTTGGAAGAAAATACAAGAACAAAATGACAAAATAAATGAAAAATTAGAAATGATTCAAAATCTACAGATAGAAACCCAGAAGATTAATACTAAATTTTCAGAAATAGATAACACATAGAAAGGGCAAAGGAGTAGAATCGAATCAATGGAAGACAAAATTAATGAGATTGAAAGCAAATACTTGACTACATCTTTAGAAAGGGATCAATCAGGAAAAAAAAGAAGAAGAAGAAGGCCTAAGGTTCATTAGGAATAACATCAAAAGGAATAACCTATGTGTAATTGGAATTCCAGAACAGGAAGAGAAAAAGAAAACTACTGAGAACATTTTCTAAGACTTGTTGGAAGAGAACTTCCCTGGAAAATATATCCATTCAGGAAGTCCAACGAACCCCAAACAGGATAGACCCCAAAAGAAAATCACCAAAACATATCATCATCAAACTCATCAAAACAAAAGACAAAGGAAGAATCCTGAAAGCAGAATTAAAAAAAAAAAAGAGGACAAGTTACCTACAAAGGACAACCAATAAGACTAAGCTCTGAATTCTCAGCAGAAACCATGAAAGCAAGAAGGCAACGGGGTGGTATATATAAAATCCTGAACAAGAAAAATTTCCAACAAAAGAATTATATACCCAGGAAAACTGTCCCTCAAATATGATGGTGAAATTAGGAGATGTGCAGATAAGCAGAAATTAAAGGAATTTGTTAAAACCAGACCAACTTTAAAAGAGATACTAACAGAAGTCCTTTGAACAGAGAACCAGTAATAGCAAACAATAATTGACCACTAATGTACAATATGACATAACCCAGAAACCAACACAGCTATGGACGTATCCAAAGTAAAATAAGCTTATAAGATTGTAAACAGGAATCCAGGAACATCAATTGGCAAATAAGAACAACTACAAACCAAAAAGGGGGAAAAGTACTGAAGAACTTCTAAATGGTGAGGAAGTCAAGAGAGTTACAAGATAGAATGGACTGTTCTAAACTCAGGGAGAAAATTATAAATCACAGGGTAACCTCAAAGAAAAATGATAAATCTTCACATCACAATAAAAAAAAGAGGAAAAGCACAAATATTTAGCAAATACTAAAACAATGTCAACAAAGGAAATAATAACACTATTCATAAACATAATGAACTCAGAACAGAAAATTATATGGAACAAAGAAACCAGGAACACCTTGAAAAAACACATAACAAAATGATAGCAACCAATTCATACTTGTTGATAATGACACTGAATGTCAATGGATTAAATGCATCACTCAAGAGATGGAGAGTTCCAGACTGGGTAAGAAAACATAACCCATCAATATGCTGTCTACAAGAGGCACACCTTAGAGACAAAGACAAAAGTAGAGTAAAAATAAAGGCTGGAAAAAGATATATCAAGCAAATGGCAACCAAAAAAGAGCAGGAGTGGAAATATTAATCTCTGATCAAATTGACTTAAAGACAAAAACCACCATATGAGACAAGGAAGGACATTATATAATGATTAAAGGATTAATTGAACAAAAAGATATAACCACAATAAGTATCTTTCAACCCCATGAAAGAGCCCCAAAATACATAAATCAGAGTTTAAAAGAGGTGAAAAGGCATACAGATGACTCCACATTCATAGGAGACTTTAATATACCACTTTCAATGAAAGATAGAACTGGAAAGAAACTCAACAAAGACACAGAGGAACTAAACAATGTAATCCACCAACTTGGCCTTATAGACATCTACAGAGCACTTCATCCAACAGCAGCACAATATACATTCTTCTCCAGTGCACATGGAAGATTTTCCATGATAGATCATGTTAGGTCATAAAGCAAGCCTTCATAAATTTCAAAAAAATTGAAATACTGCAAAATATCTTCTCAGATAACAATGCTATCAAATTAGAAATCAACAATAGGAAGATCAATGGAAAAAGAGCAAACACACGAACACTGAACAACACCCTTCTTAAAAAAGATGGAGTAAGAGAAGAAATAAAACTGAAATTAAAAAATCCCTTGAATCAACCGAGAACGAAAACACAACATACCAAAATCCTTCAGACAAAGCAAAATAAGTAATCAGAGGTGAATTTACAGCAACAAATGCACATATCAAAAAAGAACAAAGTGTCAAAATCAACACTTAAAACCAACACCTCCAATAATTAGAAAAAGAACAAGAAAAGCCTACAGTCACTAGAAAAAGGAAGTAAGAAAAATTCAAGCAGAAATAAATGAAATATAAAATAGAAAGACAATAGAAAAAATCAGCAAGACTTGAAGTTAATATGTTGAAAAGATAAATGAAATTGACAAACCACTGACAAATTTAACAAAGGAAAAGATGGAGAGAATACAAATAACATGAATAAGAAATGAAATGGGTGACATCACAACAGAACCAACTGAAATAAAAAGGATAATATCAAGATACTATGAAGACCTGTACTCCAAAAATTTGAAAATCAGGAAAAAATGGACAGATTTCTGGAAACACACTACTTACCTAAATTAACACAGACTGATGTGGAAAAGTTGAACAGATCCATAACAAAAGGAAAAACTGAATGGGTCATAAGGAAAATTAGCAACAAAAAAATGTTTTGGCCCAGATGCTTTCACTGGAAAATTCTACCAAACATTCAGAGAAGAACTGACACCAATCCTACTCAAACTATTTCAAAAACATACAAAAGGAAGGAATCCTCCCAAATTTATTTTATAAACCAAGCATAACCTTGATACCAAAACCAGGCAAAGACATCACTCAAAAGGAAAACTACACACCAATATCCCTCATGAATATAGATGTAATCTTCAACAAAATCGCTATGAGTCGGGTCCGACTCAACTGCATATAACAACAACAACAAACAACACACTCCAACAGCATATCAAAAAAAATAATTCATTATGACCAAATGGGGTTCATATCAGGTACGCAAGGATGGTTCAACATTAAAAATACGACATCAACCACACATAGATAAAACAAAAGAACCACATGATCATATCAATCAATGCAGAAAAGGCATTTGATAAAATCCAACACCTATTCCAGATCAAAACTCTCAGCAAAATAGGAATAGAAGGGACATTCCTCAACATAATCAAGGGCATCTATGCAAAACCAACAGCCAACATTATTCACAATGGAGAGAGACTGAAACCACACTCCTTGAGAACAGGAACAAGAAAAGGATGCCCTCTATGAGCACTTCTATTTCACATTGTATTGGAAGTCCTACCCAGGGCAATAAGACAAGAAAGGGAAATCAAAGGGATCCAAATTAGTAAGGAAGAAGTCAAACTATCTCTATTTGCTGATGATATGACCTTATACTTAGAAAACCCAAGAGACTGAGTAAAAATTCTACTGCAACTAGTTGACAGATTTAGCATAGTGGAGGATACAAGATCAACATCCAAAAATCAACTGGATTCCTCTACACAAGCAATTATTATTACTGAAAAAGAAAGAAGGAAAGCAATATCATTTATAATAGCTACCAAAAAATAAAATACTTGGGAATAAATCTTACCAGGGACACAAAAGACCTGTACAAAGAAAACTATAAAACACTACTTCAAGAAACCGTAACAGGTCTACATAAATGGAAGAACACACCATGCTCGTGGATAGGAAGACTGACTGTTGTGAAAGTGTCAACTCTACTCAAAGTAATCTACACATTCAGTGCAATCCCAATCCAGAACCCGTCAACATTCTTTAAGGATATGGAAAAAACAATCACTAGCTTTATATGGAAAGGATAGAGACCTTGGATAAGCAAAGCATTATTGAAGAAGAAGAACAAAGTAGGAGGTCTCACACTGCTGGATCTCGAAACCTACTATACAGCCACAGTATTCAAAACTGCCTGGTGTTAGTACAATGACAGACAAATAGACCAATGGAATAGAATTGAGAACCCAAAAATAGATCCATCAAACTATGGTCAGCTAATCTTTGACAAAGGGCCAAAATCCATTAAATGGGGAAGAGATGGTCTGTATAACAAATGGTGCTGGCAAAACTGGATATCCATTTGCAGAAAAATGAAACAAGATCTGTACCTCAGACCATACACAAAAACTAACTCCAGCTGGATCTAAGACTTAAATGTGAAACCTAAAACTATAAAGTTCCTTAAGGAAAAAACAGGGGTAAATTTAGGGGCTGTAATACATGGCATAAATAGACTATCCAGCATAACCCAAAATGTACAAACAGCAGAAGATAAACCAGATGAATGAGACCTTTTAAAAAGTAAATTTTTATGTGCTTCCAAACACTTCTCCAAAAGAGTCAAAAGAGAACCTAGTGATTGGGGCAAAATATTTGACAATGACATATCTGGCAAGGGACTTATCTCTAGAATTTACAGAAAACTCCAACAA
>NW_006921758.1:631193-632989 GCF_000298275.1 Orycteropus afer afer | reverse complement strand
AGGTAACTATGGGGAGGAAGTGAGAGGGGAGCTGTTGCATTGTAGTAAACTGTGGTCCATGTCATGAGACAAACTGTATGTGAACTGCTGTATGGAAAGTGAATTTGCTCTGTAAATCTTTACACAAATCACAAATTTAAAAAAAAAAAAAAATTCCTTCAATCAAAGAAGAATGAAAAAACAGTGTATCAAAATCTTTGAGTCACAACAAAAGCAGTGTGCAAAAAGCAACTTACAGCAATAAGCACACACAGCAAAAAAGAAGAAAGAGCCAAAATCAACACCTTAACCTAACATCTCCAGCAAATAGAAAACATAAAAAAAAAAAAAAAGCCTACAGTCACCAGAAGAAAAGAACTAACAAAGATCCAAGGAAACAGAAAAACAATCAAAAGAAGCAACAAGACTAGAAATTGGTTCTTAGAAAAAATTAATAAAATCAACAAATCACTGGCAAATTTAACAAAGGAAAAAAAGGAGCAGATGCAAATAAAATAAATAAGAAATGAAATGGGTAATGTCACAAAAGAACCAACAGAAATTAAAAAGGTATCAGGATACTTTGAAGAACTGTGGGAGCTCTGGTGGCTTAGTGTCTAAAGCATTTGACTGCTAACCAGAAGGCTGGCAGTTCAAACCCACCAGCCACTCATCAGAAGGAAGGTTGGGCAAACGAATTCTATTGTGACACCACCTCAGAAACCCAAGGAGGTGTCTGTATGAGTCAGATCCAATTTGACAGCAGTGAGTATGAAGAACTGTACTTCAACAAATTTGAAAGCCTAGGAAATAGAACAGATTTCCATAAACATGTTATTTGCTTAAATTAAAACAGACTGAGGTAGGAAATGTCAACAGTCTCATAACAAAAGAATTTAAACAGGTCATAAAATAGGTACCAACAAAAAAGTCCAGGCCCATATGACATCACTGGACAATTTTACCAATCATTCAGAGTAGAGCTGACACCAATCCTACTCAAACTTTTGCAGAACATAGAAAAGGATGGAATAGTCTCAAATTCACTTATGAAGCAAGCATAACACTGATACCAACATCAGGCAAAGACATAACTAAAAAGGAAAATTATAGACCAGTATCACTCATGAATATAGATGCAAAAACCTTCAACAAAATCCTAGCCAACAGAATCCAACATTGTATTAAAAAAATTATACACTATGACCAACTAGGATTCATATCAGGTATACAAGGATCCCCAGGGATCCAGGTGAGAAGAAGGAACTCAGGCACACCCAAAGCAGCAGGGTGGGAGAGCAAGAGAAAGAGGATTAAAAGCCAGGAACCCAGACAGAGAAGCAGTCAGCCACATGGGTACAGGTGAGGAGAGAGAACCCAGGCACGACCAAAGCAGCAGGACAGTAGAGTGTGAGAAAGGGGATTAAAAGCCAGGAACCCAGACAGAGGAGAAGTCAACGCAGGGACCCAGGTAAGGGTGGTACGAGAGGTTTCTAACAGGGAGACAAACTTGTCTGTCGGTTTGTCCTACCGTGGTGATGTGTTGATGTGACTTTTGAGGCTGAGTCACTGGTGTTTCAAACCCAGTGAGATGCACATGGTGAACAGGTATCAGCCCAGCTTATGGACTGAGACAGACTAGGAAGAAGGAAGAGGCCATCCACTTCTCAAAGAATTGGCCAGGGAAAACCTTATAAAGACCAAAGAAACACTGTTTGATACATTACCGCACAACTTTATGAATAGTCCAGTTAGGTTAGAAGGCTCCCAAAATAGGACTGCGATAGAGCTGCATCATCTAAGAAAACCCAGCCTTA
>NW_006921758.1:625257-628586 GCF_000298275.1 Orycteropus afer afer | reverse complement strand
GAAGACTGAAGAAGAGTTGATGCTTTTGAAGAGTTGGTGCTGGCGAAGAATGCTGAAAGTACCATGGACTGCTAAAAGAACTAAAAGATCTATCCTGGAGGAAGTGCACCCAAAATTCACCTTGGAAGAGAGAATGGCCAGACTTCATCTCACCTATTTGGTCATGTTGTCAGAAGGGACCATTCCCTGGAGAAGGATGTCATGCTTGGTAGGGTGGAGGGTCCACTAAAGAGGGGGAGGCCTTCAATGAAATGGATTGACACAGTGGCTGCGATGATAGGCTCAAGTATAGCAGGGATCATGGAACTGGCACAGGATTGGGCAGTGTTTCATTTTGCTGTGCATGGGGTCACAATGAGTTGGAAACAACTTGATGGCACCTAACAACAACAACAACAATGCAATGATGGCTCAAAACTAGAAAAACAATCAACATAGCCTATCATATAAATAAAATAAAGGAAAAGACCCAAATGATCATATCAACTGATGCAGAAAAGGCATTTGATAAAATCCACCACTCATAAAAACTCTCAGCAAGATAGGAGTAGAAGGGAAATTTCTCAACATGATAAAGAGCATATATGCAATACCAACAGCCAGTATTATTCTCAATGGAGAGAGTCTCAAAGCATTCCTCTTGTGAACAGGAAGCATACAAGGATGCCCTCTCTCCCAACTCCATTTCTACAATTTTATTTGAAGTTCTAGACAAGGCAGTAAGGCAGGAAAGAAAAACAAAAAGTATCCAAATTGACAAAGAAGAAGTAAAACTACCTCTATTTGCAGATGATGTGATCCTAGATATAGAAAAACCAAGAGACTCAGCAAAAATACTACTGAAATTAATTGAAAAATTCAGCAAAATGGCAGGTGTCAGGATCAATACACAAAAATCAGTTAGATTCCTATACATAAAGAAAGAGATCTCGGAAAAGGAAATAAGGAAAACAATGCCCTTTACTATGTTGTTTGTTGTTGTTATTTTGCCATCAATTCAGACCCAACTCATAGCGACCACTCCTTGGGTTTCCGAGGCAGTATCACTACGGAAGTAGATTGCCCCATCTTCCTTCCAAGGAGTGGCTGGTGGTTTTGAACCACCAGCCTTCTGGTTAGCCGTCAAGTGCCTTAGGCACTACACCACCAGAGCTCCTGTCCTTTACTATAGCTACCAAAAAGATAAAAGAATGCTTAGGAATAAATCTTACCAGGGATAAAAAAAAAAGACCTATGGAAAAAAATTACAAAACTCTACAACGAAAACGTATAAGAGACTTACATAAATGGAAGGATGCTCATGAATAGGAAGACTGAACATAGTAAAAATGTCGAAACTACCCAAAGCAATCTGTAGATTCAATGCAATCCCAATCCATCAACATTCTTTAATGACATGGAAAAATTAATCATTAATTTTATATGGAAAGAAAACTCACATAAGCAAAGTACTGAAGTGGAAGAATAAAGTAGGAAGTCTCTTCTCAATCTCAAAACCTACTACTCAATCACAGTAGTGAGAACAGCTTAGTACTGATACAATGACAGACACATACACCATTGGGATAGAAATGAGAGTCCAAGTAGATTCATCCACCTATGGGCAGCTGATAATTCCCAACAAGCTGAAACCTATTAAATGGGGAAAAGATTGTTGGTGGTGGTGGTGCTGTCAAGTTGGCTTCCACTCATAGCAACCTTATTATGTATAACAGAAGAAAACACTGCCTGGTCATGTGCCAGCCTCATATTCCCTGCTATACTGGAACCCATCATTGGAGCCACTGTGTCAACCCATCTTGTTGAGGGGCTTCCCCTTTTTCGTTGTCCCTCTACTTTACCAAGCATGATATTCTTGTCCAGAGAATGGTCCCTTCTGACAACATGACCAAAGTAGGTGAGGCGAAATCTTGCCATTCTCGCTTCCAAGGAGCATTCCAGCTGCACTTCTTCCAGGACAGATTTGTTAGTTCTTTTAGCAGTCCATGGTACTCTCAGTATTCTTTGCCAACATCACAATTCAAAAGCATCAACTCTTCAGTTTTCCTTATTCATTGCCCAGCTCTCACATGCTTATGAGGCAATTGAAAATACCATGGCCTGCGTTAGACACACCATAGTCTTCAAGGACACATCTTTGCTCTCATCACTTGAAAGAGGTCTTTTGCAGAAGATTTGCTCAATGCAATATGTCTTCTGATGTCTTGACTGCTGCTTCCATTGGTGTTGATTGTAGGACCAAGTAATATGCAGTCTTCGACAACTTCAATCTTTTCTCCATTTATTGTGATGCTGCTTATTGGTCCACTTGTGAGGATTTTTGTTTTCTTTATATTCAGACATAATCCATACTGCAGACTGTAGTCTTCACTATTCATCAGTAAGTGCTTCAAGTCATCCTCACTCTCAGCAAGCAAACTTGTGTCATCTGTGTATCACAGGTTGTTAATGAGCCTGATGCCATATTCTTCTTCATACAGTCTAGTTTCTCAGATTATCTGCTCACCATACAGTTTGAATAAATCTGGTGAAAGGATACAACCCTAACACACTCCCTTCTTGATTCTAACCCATGCAATATCCCCTTTTCTATTTCAATGACAGCCTCCTAGTCTGTGTACAGGTTCCTCATCAATACAATTAAGTGTTCTGGAATTTCTATTCTTCTCAATGTTATGCATAATTTGTCATGATCCACACAATCGAATGCTTTTGCACAGTCAATATAAAACACAAGTAAACATCTTCCTGGTATTCTTTGCTTTAAGACAAAATCCATCTGACATCAGCAATGATAGTCCTCATTCCACATCCTCTTCTGAATCCAGCTTGCAGTTCTGGAAATTCTCTGTCAATGTATAGCTGCAACTATTTTTGAATTATCTTTAGTAAGATTTTACTTGCATGTGATATTAATGATATTGTTCTATAATTTCCACATTCTGTAGGATCACCTTTTTTTGGAATGGGTACAAATATGAATCTCTTCCAGTCAGTTGGCTAAGCAGCTATCTTCCAAATCTCCTGACATACCTGAGTGAGTGCTTTCAGCATGGTATCCATTTGTTGAAACATCTCAATGGGTATTCTGTCAATTACTGGAGCCTTGTTTTTCACCAATTCCTTCAGTGCAGCTTCAACTTCTTCCTTCAATACCATTGGTTCTTTATCACATGCCACCTCCCGAAATGGATGAACATTGACCAGTTCTTTTTGGTACAGTGATTCTGTGTATTTCTTCTGTCTTCTTTTGATGCTTCCTGCACCATTCAATCTGCTGCCCATAGAATCTTTCAATATTGCAACTCGAGGCTTAAATTTTTTCCTCA
>NW_006921758.1:622748-623957 GCF_000298275.1 Orycteropus afer afer | reverse complement strand
TCAAACCCACTAGCCACTCCTTGGAAGGAAGATGGGGCAATCTACTTCCGTAGTGATACTGCCTCAGAAACCTAAGGAGGGGTCTCTATGAGTCAGGTCCGACTTGACGGCACATAACAACAACAACAACTACTACTACTACTACTCTGAGGAGGCAACTCTTCCCCAGTCATATGTTGAATGCCTTCTGACCTGAAGTGCTCATCTTCCGGCACTATATCGGAAAATGATTCAGGGCTATTCATAAAATTTTCCAGTAATATATCCGACAGTGTTTCACTGCTATTCATAAGGTTTCCCCTGGCCAATTCTTTGAGAAGTGAATGATCTCTTTCTTCTTCCAAGTCTGTCTTAGTCTGGAAGCTCTGCTGAAACCTGTCCACCATGGCTAATCCTGCTGGCATTTGAAACATTGGTGGCATAGCCTCCAGCCTCACAGCAGCATGCAAGCCACGACAGTACAACAAACCAACAGACAAGTTTGTTTCCTTTAGATGTTCCAAACTGTTATGTTCACTTTCTGGCCTCCCCTAGCCACTTCAACCTGCCTGCCCTTTGTGCATGGCTCATTGCTTACCCAGCCTACCCTGGGTGCTCCAAACACCTGCCTCGCTCTGAATGCCTGGCTCACTGCTTACTTGCCCTGCCCCGCACCCTCCAAACACCCGCCTTTCCCAGCTCACTGCTTACCTGGCCTGTTCCAGGCAATCCAAATACCTGCCTTATCCTGTGCGCCTGGCTCATTGCTTATCTGGCCTGCCCTGGGCACTCCACACACCTATCTTGCCCTGCATACCCGGCTCACTGCTCACTCAGGAAAAAATACTCTCTTTAACAAATGGTGCTGGCAACCTGGATATCCATTTGCAGAAAAATGAAACAAGATCCATACTTTACACCATACACAAAAACTAGTGCAAGATGGATCAAAGTTTTAAACATAAAACCTAAAATTATCAAATTCATCAAAGAAAACATTGGGGCAAATGTAGGGACCCTAATTTATGGCATAAATAGACTATCAAACATAACAAAAAAATACACAAAGATTATAAAGTAAACAAGATGACTGGGACCTTCTAAAAACCAGATTCTCATGAGAATCGAAAGACTTCTCCAAAAGAGTGAAAAGAGAACCTACAGATTGGGGAAAAAAATATTTGGCAATGACAAATCCAACAAAGGACTTATCTCTAAAATTTATAGAAA
>NW_006921758.1:596700-618513 GCF_000298275.1 Orycteropus afer afer | reverse complement strand
CTTTTTCCTAGTCTGTCTCAGTCTATAAGCTGGGCTGTTACCTGTGCACCAGGTGCATCTCGCTGGGTTTTAAACACCAGAGGCTCAGCCTCAAAAACTCACGTCTATATGTCACCACAGTAGGACAAACAGTCGGTTTGTCCTACTGTGGAAAACAGTATGGTGCTTTCTTAAAAAGTTGGAAACAGAAATACCACTTGATCCAACGATCTCACTACTAGATATATATCCTAAAGTGGTGAGACCTGGGACATGAATAGATACATGCACACCCATGTTCATGGCAGCACTTATTCACAACAGGAAAGAGATGCAAACAACCTAAGTGCCCATCAACAGATGAGTGGATAACCAAACTATGGTACGCACACTCCATGTAGTAGTATGCAACATGATAAAACAGTGAAGAATCTGCGAAGTACCTCATAACTTGTATGAACCTGGGGTACACTAGGCTTAGTGAAATAAGTCAATCACAAAAGGACAAATATTGTATGAGACCACTATTATAAAAAGTCAAGGAAAGGTTCATACACAGAAGGAAACTTTGATGGTTACCAGGGATGACAGTGGAGAGGGAAAATTACTAGATAGGTAAGAGACACATATTGATTTGGGTGGAGAAAAAGGCAATATAGTAAAAGTGGTTAACAAATACAGTACGTTTTGGTTACGTAGTGATCCTCTAACTAGAATCTACCACAAATCGGATGGCTTGAAGAAATAGTAGTTTATTACCTTACATTTTGGAGGCTTTAAGTCCAAGTTCAAAGTGCCAGGCTCTAGGGGCTGGGTGAAAGCCCCCAACCTTGGGCTGCAGCTCTGCCTCCTGCTCCTAGCCCACTGAAGCAAGAGGCTTTTCTTCACTCAGACAGCTGCTAGCTACAGAGGCTGACAAGCCCAAGTTTGACAAGTAAAAAGGCACAGTTCTGATATTACCAAACCACACGGCAGGCCATTAATTCAAATCCATTAAAAGTCCCCAAATCCGCACATCATGGCAGGCTGCTGAACAATGACTTGGCTACATGCAGTGTTCAAGCCATAAGCTAGAGATTGTTCCCCAACGCTTCTCTTTATATACAGGAAGTAGACCACATCCTTAAGGCAGCTACTCAGCTGCTCACAATAGATTCCACCATGGAGTTGATTACCAGTGTCATCATGGGGAATACTACATCCAGCTGCCCAGCCACTCAACCAGGCCCAGCCAAGCTGACACACAACCTTAACCACCACACAATAACACTAAGAAAATGGAAGACAAAGAGATATGCACAAGAGGTATAGACAGCAGAAATAAATACTTTTACATACACAATATAGCATTATCAGTAATAATAAATACTAATCTACAGATGGATTCATAGGTAGACAGCCAAGATGATTAGGCACGGGTAGGCAATCACATAAAGCTGTGACAGACAACTTTTCTATATATGTATTTGTATGTGCTATTGAAAAGTCCAAATACACGATGGAGCAAACAGCAAATTATGGTAACTTCTTGGCCACAACCAAACCACCTTGAGGAAGGAAGTCACTGGGCCTGAAGGCTTGGAACCACAGTTGCAAGAGACATTAAGCTGAAGTGGCATAACACAGTACACAAAAACATTGTTCTACAACCTACTTAAGTGAGAAACAACTTGGGTTTTAAAAGCTTTCAAGCAGCCAAGAAGTAACAGCTATTTTTCTCTCTTCATCTGGAGCAAAGAAGAGTGAAGAATATCAAAGACACAAGAAAATAATTAGTCCAAGGAACTAGTGGACCATGGGACCCTCAGCCTACAAAACCTTGAGACCATGAGAACTAGATCATGCCCAACTACCACTGCCAAGCACTTGGAAAGGGATAGAAATTGGAGATCCTGGATAGAGTGGGAGAATAATGTGGAACAAAATCATAAAATCATAATCATAAAAACTCAAAAATCATAAAAAAAGAGACAAATCTCTGACAGAGACAGGTGAAACCTCCAAGACTGTGGCTTCTAGTCAGCCTTCAGGCCTGGAAATGAACTCACTCCCAGGGCTTAACCTTCAGCCAAACAATATACAGGCCTACAAGGTGAACAATTAGAACACTCAAGCACAGATCAGAAGGGCAGTATTTGTGCACGGAGAAAGCTCAGAAGGCAGGAGTGCACAGTAAAGAGGGACACTTTCACAAGGAGGAAGTGGGAAGAGAGCTATTACATTGTATTATTATATTGTAGGGACTGCAATGTAACTTTTGGTTTCATATGATTGATTGTTCTGGGAAGCTTGTTCCTCATGGATGTTACTATTCAATTTATGTTGTTGTTATGTGCCATCTAGTCAGACCCGACTCATAGCGACCCCTCCTTGGGTTTCCGAGGAAGTATCACTACAGAAGCAGATTACCCAACCTTCCTTCCAAGGAGTGGCTGGCAGTTTCATTTTATAGGTTTGTATATTGTTTGGCTGAAAGGTGATCTACAGGAGTAGGTTCAGTTTCAGGTTTGAAAGTCATCTAAGGGCCATATCTTTGGGGTTCCTTTAGTCTCTGTCAGACAGTTAAGTCTAGTCTCTTTTATGATTTTGAATTTTGTTCTACACTTTTCTTCTACTCTGTCCACAACCTTCTAATGTGATCCTGATCAGAGTAGATGACAGTGGGAGCCAGACACCATATAGCTCTTCTGGTCTCAGGCAAGTAAAGGCTATAGTTCATAAGGTCCATTAGCCCTTTGGGCTATTGTTTCTTTGAGTCTTTGTGACTTACTTCATTCTTCTTTGCTCTGGATGGAAAGAGGCCAATAATTAGATGACCAGCCACAAACTTTTAAGATCTCAGTGCTGCTCACCAAAATAGGATGTAGGTGTTGTCTTTATGGACTGTGGACCTAGATGTCCCTCAAGACTCTAGTCTTTAGCCCCAAGACCAGTGCCTTAGTCCCTCACGGTGTCTCATTACGACTAATAAGTCCTAACTTTACACCTCCTTTGTTCTAGCACATATATGGATTTTCTGCAGCACATACAAATATGTATGTAGAAGTATCATCTGCCAAACCTGTATATACTTATGGGTGTACTCCCATATGCCATCCTGTACCTGTTCAGTTTACATGCCTATCTATGTATCTACTCATCAATTACTTCCTTGTTTTTATTGTTATTGCAAGGTTATGTATTTAATAGTATTTACTATTGTTGTCTTTTACTCATCTACCACCCAGTGTCTTCCTTTGCCTTGGTCATATTGGGCTAACCTCTCCACTTATTGTATATTGCCTTTCCCTTCATCCAAGTTAATGCCTGTCTACTTTCTAGTTAGTGATTTTCCCTCTCCCCCTCTCAACCTTGGTAACCATCAAAGAATGTTTATTTCTGTGTGTAAACTTTTTCTTGACTTTTTATAATAGTGATCTCATACAATATTTGTTCTTTCATGATAGGTTTATTTCAGTCAGTATAAAGTCCTCTAGGTTTATCTATGTGTTTTGGTTACCTCTGTGCTGCTCTAACAGAAAATACCACAAATGGGATGGCTTGAACAAACAGGAGTTTATTCTCTTACAGTTTGGGAGGCTAGAAGTCCAAGTTCAAAGTGCCAGGCTCTAGGGACTGGGTGAAAGCCCCTCGACCTTGGGCTTCAGCTCTGCCTCTTATCCCAGCCCACTGGAGCTAGAGGTATCTCTCCACTCAGGCAGCTACTGGCTGCTGAGGCTAACAAGCCCAAGGTCAACAAATAAAATGGTACAGTCCCGATGTTACCAAACCACATGGCAGGCCATTAATTCAAGTCCATTGTAAGTCCCAAGGTCAGCAGAGCATGGCAGGCTGCTGAACAATGACACGGCTACATGCAGAGTCCAAGCATGCCAAAACTAGAGACTACCCCCAAGGCTTCTCCTTAAATACAGCAAGCAGACCACATCCCAAAGGCAGCTACTCAGCTGCTTGTGGTAGATCCCACCATAGAGTTCATTGCCAGTCTCATCATGGGGAATAACTACCACCAGCTGCCCAGTCACTCAACCAGGGCCAGCCAAGTTGACATACAAATTTAACTACCACACTACATTACAAAATATTTTGTGGAGTCTTCATTATTCTTCAGTGTTGCGTGGTATTCCATTGTGCTTACATACCATACTTTGTTTATCCATTCATCTGTTGATGGGTATTTAGTTTTTTCCACCTCTTTGCTATTGCGAGTAGTGCTGTGATGAACATGGGTGGAACAAAGCATTTAACTGCCAGAGTTCACCTCCCCAGCCCTCTCTTCCACTTTCTGGGCAAGCATGGAAACAGGTTTTGATATGGAGGTGCCATAAGATCAAAGCAGTCTCCAAAGCTGAGCCAGCATATGGCATATCACTGTCCTGAAGAATCACATAAACCCACAACAAACCTTGCAAATGAGATTTCACGGTGGTTTATAGCAGCAGCATAACTTATTCTAACCCAAATCATGTGCTGGGTTTTTCCAAATATCCTTTTCACACAGATCTAATAAAAGCTACTCATATGTATTGTATTCTTCAAGCCAACTTAACTAAATGGACTACAGAAATGGTAAACATTTAGAATTAATATTTTCAGCATTACGAATTGTTTGAAAATGTTATTGGTATTCAGTAAATTGTGCCTTGTAACAGCAAATCTGTGCTCCTATAAATAGAAATTTATTCTAAGATTTATCTATTTAACCGAGAACGGCATGAATATAGTGTGCAGTGGCCACTCTGCACCTGGTCCTACCTTAAGAACTATGGAAGGATATAAGGGAAAGAGCAGTTGTTGATGACATTCATCAAGTTTCTCAAGTTCAAATTGATTCTGTAATACAACTGCTAAGGTTTGTATTTTCTTGACCTCCTAATTCTTGGGACCAAAATATTTAGTAAATGAAATTTGTCTTTGTGATTTCCTCAAATCTGCTTGCTTTGATTAATCTAGTTTCACTATCAAAAGTATTAAAACTATATAAAAAAGAAAAATCCTATGGGAGATTTCAATAAGGCTCAATCCAGATTTTCACGATACTTTCTCTATGCAGGAATACTAGAGAACTTTTAAAATGCAATATTCTATCATCCCATATACAGAGAAGATTTAATATATCAAACAATACATAGAAATCATACAACATTCCCAGGAATTTAACTGCCTTTTACCCAAGGCCTCAGCACTCAACGGCTTGAAATAGTGTTCCCCATTGAGCACATAGGTATTAAGTTGGGTCATGAACTAAAATGGCAATTGTCCCAAATATTTCTATTCATTTGATTGCTGCCATAGGAGTTTAAATGGGCATGGTGGTGACAGCAATGTATGGACTATTATTGATTGTACTATGACTGAGGACTAATGTAATCACTTTAACCACAAAGATGTCCTAGGAGGTCTGCTAACCCAAATGACCCACCAGCTTCTGAGATGTGTGGGTACCACCTGATAGGGCACAACAATGATACAGCTGCATGGAAAGTGTAGATAAGGGCTCTAACATGCATCTTTGGCAGGAAAATTCAGTGTGTGTGTGTATGTGTGTGTGTGTACTTTAGAAAAAGAAGGTGGACAACAGTTAGATGGTTTCATTATTCCTTTGGGCTCCACATAAAATTAAATATATGTGTGTGTGTGTATATATATATATAAATGTTTATGTATGTATATCTATGTATATATGTACGTACATTATATGTGTTATATATACATATATACACACACAAATAATCACCAACTACTACCTGTGTCTGCTACCTGTAGCAGCTGAAAAATATTACAGTGGAATTTCACAGGCTAATAGTGAAATGAGCTATTGTTTAGAAAAGGAGCTTCAGTTTAAAGAGAACTGACAGCACAGCTTTAAGAAGACATAAAGGACTGCCTCAAGGATCCGTCTTGCTTCCTTACTTTTTCTAAAGTAATACCTTCATTTGCATAGTAATAACCCAATTATTGTAAGATTAGGTGACAGGAATCTCATTATTGCTAGTTCCACAAAACAGTCAATATTCCATTCGATATCTTTTAATGTTACACACCTTAAAACATAATTATTTCAATATAACCTCATTCATCTTTAATGTAATTTTCTTTTTAGAAACCTTGCTATAATTGTTAGTTTTTATGGAATATATTAGTGCTTAAACAAGCACTTTTCCCCCCTCAGGCTGTTGTGAGAACAAGCAGAAACAACCAATAGCTTGGGGGCATGTCTGCCTTTCCCACCCCCCACAGGAGTAAATCCACCAAAAGACCAAAAACATAAGTTCTGGTGCTGAAAATCTGTTGGAACCACCTCTGCACTCTTCACAACAATATCATTTCCCCTGCTTCTCTTTCACTTCATGCTCCACAAAAGATGCTTCCGTAATGAATTTTGGTCTTAAGGCAACTTTAAAAGTGTTAGCAAATACATTCTGTTAAATTTAAAATTTAATGATCTGGGATCTTTTCTCTGTGTTGTTATTGGTTGTTTCTTTGTTTCTTTTTTTTTCTTCTCCTGACCACATTGTAGTACTGGGGTGGGAATACACATCTGAGACAGCTGACATACTGGGAAGACCATCTGTCTGCCATAGGTTTACCTGCCATAGGCTTTTACAGTTTCAATTATAAGATAATCAGTATGATAAGTGGCTGGTTACCAGATTAACAATGGAGACAAAGCAAGGAAATAGAGGGGAAAGAGACAGGACTGCCTACATTAAGAGATTACAGAGCCATACTTGATATTACTTCAAAATGATATAAAAATTAATGTACAGTGAAAACAGCAGTTAGAGTTTTTTCAGGACAGGAAATAACATCAAAAAGCTGTGGTTTGGAATCTGGAGTTAACACTCTTTGAATGTGGCCCAAACCCACTGACATCAAGTTGATTCCAACTCATTGTGACCCTACGGGACAGGACAGAGTAGAATTGCCCCTACAGGGCTTCCAAGGCTGTAAATATTTACAAAAGCAGACTCCCTCATCTTTCTCTCATGAAGCAGCTGGTGGGTTTGAACCACTGACCTTTAGGTTAACAGACAAATGCTTTAATCACTGTATCACCAGAGCTCCTTTTCACTATGGTCCTACTGCCTAATGTATTCTTCAGGGTGTTAATGTACCTTGTTAATGAACACTCATTATTCATGAGAATAATAATTTATAGAAAGGAACTCTAGGTTCCTTCATCAGCACCAACTAAGTTTTCTCAGGATGTAAATTTCATCAATCACTAAAACAAGTCACTGGCATTTTTTTAAACGCACTGGCCCACAGAACCTCAATAGGCACCACGTGCTCCTAAGAACCCACCTAACCACATTATCACCATTTCACAACCAAAACATCAAGCCACTCTCCACTCTTCCAGTTCCTGATCTCTGAATGAGATTGTGAGGCTAGACAATCCCCTTTCTACATGTTTAATAAATTTTAGGGCGTACTCACTCTGTAAGGAGCACTAGTGGTGCAGGGCCTAAGTCATTTGACTGCTAACCAGGAGGTTGGCAGTTCAAACCCACCAGCCATGCTGCAGAAGGAAGATAGGGCAATCAACTTCCGTAAAGATTTACTGCCTCGGAAACCCAATGGGGGTCTATAGGAGTCAGAATTGACTCAGTGGCAGTAGCTTTGGTTTTTTATTTACTCATCCTGTTATATGTCATTTTCTACTACAACGGGGAAATCACTACTCTCTAAAATGAGTTTAGTTATTGCAGAAAACTTTTTTCCCAAACCAAAAAATGTAAAAACAAGTTTTTGATTTAGTAACCCTTTTATTTATTGGGATTAAGTTATGAGGCTCTTCTCTTTCAAGTCACTGAGATGCTCCTCTGAGACTACTTATAGCAACAAGAAAATGAGTCAGATACATATTGAGCCTAAACTTCTCCTTATAGATAAATATAAACTCACAGGGCACATTGTGGTCAAGATCACTAGTCTCACTTTGTGGCTTCAGTAGAACTAGAATTCAGATTTCCAGATTCCCATTCCAGAGCTCTTTTATTTTCTTTCCTACATCATTTAAATTCCACACTTCATGAAAAGAATGGCAGCTACACAGACTTCTGGTAAGATGGCAGAATAGGCACACAAGCTCCACAGACCCTCTTCAACAAAGAAAAGAGAAACCAGCTGACAGAGATACAGAAGAAATCCTGGAGTCCTGAGCTTTGAAAGGAAGTATACTAAAGTGGATTAGGCACCAACTAGTAGAAAAACCTGAACAAAAACAGTGAGTACAGAGACAGTCAGAGCAGTGGACTGTCAGCTACTCTGACAGGACCGACAGCCTGAATATTTCCACATGGTGTTGGAACCTGAGAATTGACCTAAGGATCAGTCCTGGTCACCAAGGGCTATAGGGACAACTGTGATGGTGGCCTATGACTAGGAAGGGAAACAGCAAGGAGGCAGAAAACCTGAGCTGTGGACTTTCAGCTGTCCAGAAGGAGCAGCCATTTGTTTACATGCGGTGGTCATTTTGGATATTTAAAGTGACCAAGGGTGAAGCCATTTTGATTGTTCACAAGTGACGGCCATTTTGGATATTTAAAGTAACCAAGGGTGCAGCCATTTTGAATGTTTACAGTCAGTGGCCATTTTAGATTTTAAAGTGATAGCATTCTCATTTGGATTCCAGGGACTTAAAAATAGACTCCATTTGCCAAGGCCAACAGGGACATATGGGAGGCAGACAATGGGAAAGGAGACAGGTGGTAAGTGTAGAAATACTGCCAACTAGCAAATACAGGAGCACAGCACAGTACCCTGCTAACGTAGATAACATACAAACAAAACAAAGAAAACGAAAATCATGGGCAAGTCACTGCAACACACAATCATCAATTTACTATAAACACAAAAATGTCACAACACCTCAGAGACAGCAGAGCAGCACAGTCTACACAAAGAAGCAAGATAAAGCAGGAGAAACAAGGGACCAAGATACAGACTCAAAACACATCCCTGAAGAAGATGCAGCATTGGAACTCCCTAATAAGGAATTCAAAAGAATTATATTTAGGCACCTTCAATGAATTGAGAGACAGATCAAGGAAAACACTGACAAAATTGAGAAAAACACAGAGAAAACCCTAGAACAATTTCAAAAGAAAATACAAGAACAAAATGACAAAAATAAACGAAAAACTAGAAATGATACAAAATCTACAGACAGAAATCCAGAAGATTAATACTAAATTTTCAGAAATAGATAACTCATTGAATGGGCAAAGGAGTAGAATTGAATCAATGGAAGACAGAATTACTGAGATTGAAGGCAAATATTTCAGTACTTCTTGGAAAGGGAACAATCAGAAAAAAGATCAAAACAAAATGAAGAAAGCCTAAGGTTCATATGGAATACTATCAAAAGGAACAAGCTACGTGCAATCAGAAGTTCAGAACAGGAAGAGACAAATCAAACTGCAGAAAAAAATGTCAAAGAATTGCTGGAAGAGAATTTTCCTGGTATGATGATAGATGAGAATATATATCCATTCAAAAAATCCAACAAACCCCAAACAGGATAGACCCCAAAAGAAAATCACCAAGACATATCATCATCAAACTCACAAAAAACAAAGACAAAGAAAGAATCCTAAAAGCAGCACAGGAAAAATGAAAAGTTACCTAAAAGGGGCAGCCACTAAGAATAAGTTCAGATTTCTCGGCAGAAACCACGCAGGCGAGAAGACAATGGGATGGTATATATAAAACCCTGAAAGAGAAAATTTTCCAACTAAAAATTATATACCCAGCAAAATTCTCCCTCAAATATAATGGTGAAATTAGGACATTTCTAGATAAGCAGAAATTAAGGGAGTTTGTTAAAACCAGACCAACCTTCAAAGAGATGCTTTGAACAAAGAACCAACAATAGCAAACAACAACTGACCATTAACACACATGATGACAAAACCCAGAAACCAACCCAGTTATAGAATTATCCAAAGGAAATAAGCCTACATGATTGCAAACAGAGAACCAGAGATATCAATTGACAAATGAAGACAACTACAAACCAAAAAGAAGGGAAAAACTGTGTAGTTACCGAACTTCTAAATGGTAGGGAAGTTAAGAGAACTGCAAGATAGAACAGAAGAAACTATAAATCACAGGGTAATCTCAAAGAAAAATGATAAACCTTCACATCAAAATAAAAAGGACCAGTACAAATATTTACCTAACACTAAAACAACAACAACAACGAAGGAAGTGATAACACAGTTCAAAAACAAAAAAAAACAAGATCAACAATCCAGGCGGCCAATAACTACATGAGGAACTGCTCATGATTATTAGCCATCAGACAGATGCAAATCAGTACAACAGTGAGATACCATCTCACCCCAGCACTAATGGCAAAGTCTAACAAGACAGAAAATGGCAGATGCTGGTGAGGATATGGAGAGACTGGGACTCTCATACACTGCTGGTGGGACTGTAAAATGATACAACCATTGTGGAAAACAGTATGGTTATTCCTTAAAAAGCTGGAATTAGAAATACTATTTGACCCAGAAACCCCATTACTAGGTATACATCCTAAAGATGTGAGTCAGGACAAGAACAGATATATGCACACTCATGTTCATCACAGCACTATTTACAATAGCAAAAAGATGGAAAAGACCTATGTGCCCATCAATAGAAGAATGGATAAGCAAACTGTGGTACATACACACAATGGAATACTATGCAACCCTAAAGAATAATGGTTGTTGTTGTTGTTGTTGTTATGTGCCATGGAGTAGGACCCAACTCATAGCAACTCCTCCTTGGGTTTCCAATGTGGTATCATTATGGAAGTAGATTGCCCAACCTTCCTTCTGAGGAGTGGCTGATGGGTTTGAACTGCCAGCCTTGTGGTTAGCAGTCAGTGCCTTAGGCACTATGCTACCAGAGCTCCCGCAGAATAAGGTAGAATCTGCAAAACACTTCATAATATGGATGAACTTGGAGGATATTATGCTGAGTGAAAGAAGTCAATCACAGATGGACAAATATAGTATTAGTTCATTATCATAAAAAGTCAAGGATATATGGAAAGAAACTTTCTTTGTTGGTTACCAGGGGTGGGAGAGGAACACTGAAAAAAAGAAAAACCCATTGACTTTTTAGTTTTGTGTATTTTACTATACATAAATTATATTTCAATAAAATGATTTGGAGGGGAAAAGAAAAGAATTGCAGCTACAGTGCATTACCTGAGTACAATCATGTTCTTATCCCCCCAGTGAGGAACACAACCAAAGGAAGATCAACCAAAAACACAAGAGCACCAATTTTAGCCCTCATTTTACACTGTGTGTGTTAGGTGCTGTCAAGTCAATTTTGCCTTATAATGACCCTACATACAAGAGAACAAAACACTGCTTGGTCCTGACCATCCTCACAATCATTGCTATGTTTGAGCTCATTTTTGCCACCATGTGTCCATCCTTCTCTATGAGAGTCTTCTTCTTTTTCACTGACCCCCTATTTTGTCAACCAGATGTCCTTTTCTAGGGAGTGGTCCCTCCTGATAACATGCCCAAAGCGTGTGAGACAAAGTCTCACCATCCTCACTTCTAAGGAGCATGCTGGGTGTACTTCTTGCAATACAGATTTCTTCATTCTTCTGGTAGTCAATGGTATAGTCAATATTCTTCACCAACCCTATAACTCAAATGCATCAATTCTTCTTCACTCTTGTTTATTCACTGGCAAGCTTTCACATGAATAGGAGACAGATGAAAATACCTTGCCTTGGATCAGACCCACCTTAGTGATATCTTTACTTTCTAACACTTTAGAGAGGTCTTTTGCATTAGATTTGTCCAATGCAGTATGTAGTTTTGTTACACACAGTATCAGGGAACATGTAGTAAATCATCATAGCCCCCATTTACAAGTTGCTCAAGATCACAGAGTAATTAGTTCTAGAGTCAAGACTCAAAACTTGGTCTGTCTTAAGATAAAGCATGTAAACTGCTGTAATTAAAAGTAATCTCATATATATAATTTACTCTGCTTATGTTCCAAACTTCCATAACCAAGTCTTTGCTACAAATTCCAGATGCCCTCCTACGGTATGCACAGAGTTACAGGAGGAACACAATACCAGACAGTTTAGAGTTGCCAATAAACTATGTACTCTCACGCAGCCTTATTTTGGTGTATGATAGTTCTTCTTTCTGGAATGCCATTCCCTCCTTCTATTGTCTCTATCCCCTTTTTATAAAGTTGTAGTATTGGTGGTTCACTGGTAGAATTCTCACCTTCCATGAATTCAAATCCCAGCCAATGCAGGTTTCAGTGGAGCTTCCAGACTATGATGGACTAGGAAGAAAGGCTTTATCATCTACTTCAAGAAATTAGCCAATGCAAATCCTATGCATTACAGTAGTCTGACCCACAACCAAACATAAGATGTTCCAGAACTGGGCAATATTCATTCTTTTGGGCAAGAGGCCACCATGAGTTGGGACCTGACTTGAAGGCAACTAACAACAGTATTTATCTAGTAAATGCTTACTCATGCCCCAAATCCTCGCCCCATATTATCTCTTCCAAGCCCTGTTAACAACAACTTCCAGGAGAATTAATCATCCCTTCCTCTGCTACTTCTGAACTTTTAAAATATACATTCAATTACGGAATGTAATTATCAGTTTACATCCTTTTTCCCTTGAGTAAAGCTCTTTGCGAAGGGAATTTAATTCATCTCTATTTCCACAGTAACTATTCTCAATGTACCTAAAACAGAGGTGTTTTATAAATGTTCAACTGCTACTGGACTCAAAATATCTGTCAGACTCCACGTATAGCAATCACCACATTCTATCTTGCAAAATAAATTATTGCTTATGCCTTTTCTGTACAAGAAATAGTTCTTTGAAAGAATCATGCTTGCTCCCCCAGAGCACTACGAAGAGAACCTTATATACAATAGGTGTTCAAGAAATGTTTGTAGATTTGAATTGCTTACAGCATAAAAAAATAAAACGGGCAAATAACTAAAATCTTATAGACTGCTTTTATTAGCCTAGTTGAGGATAATAGCAAATTTCCCTTCTTCAGTCTCCTTCAAAGCATGGGATTATATCACATAAGGGTATAGAATAAGTACACTGTAGTTAAAAATTAGATGACTGAATCCATGGCTATAATGCTACATTTCATGAGGATTAATTGAGTGCAATCTTTTATCTGTTTCTATTCAGCATATGTATTATATATCTGCTATGCATCTGAGGGCAGCTGCCATTCTATTTACAGCATTATCTAAAAATGGCAACATTAAATCTATCTTCCATCTCTTTGAGATCTTTTTCTACCACAGAATCATCTCAGATGTTCTGCTTTTAGAGCAAAATATATGAGGTGTGAATGTGTGTAACAGTAAAAGACTAACAGGCAGAATCCACAATGGTGAAATTATCCACTGGGGGTTGATAAAACTTTCCTCCTTTTCCTATCTCAAGAAAAGTCAGGGCAAGGAAACTAGAAAACATCAGGGGGCAAATTAAAAAGGTAGAAAACCCTGCCCTTACACCCCTATTCAGAAGTCTAAGAACCTAAATATTGATTTTTCAGGGCTTTGTTGCTGACTGCAGAGATTTGGAGCCTAGACTGAAAAATAAACAGCCGAGGTGTGTGCTGACAAACCTTCCAGATACTGTACTGCATTCCAGATTTTTTTTTTTTCAGAAAGAAAATTAAAATTAATCTTTTAGCTTTTCTGAGAGGAGGAGAAAAAGCTGTGACTACACTAATTATTTATTTTAACTCTCCATATTACACATATTAACAGAATTCTTCTATTAATTTCACTGACAACTATCATCACAAGTTGAGTTTTAAAAAAAACAAAACAACAAAACCTGATTTTACACAAAAATGTACAGGGCTGAACTTTCTATCCAATCTGAACAACTTGGGAAAATATATACTCTTGTAATTGCTCCGCTACTCAAAATTGCAAAGACACAAACTCTTTACCAAGATTCAAGTCCACTTTAGAAATCAATGTGTCAACTAGATGGGGCAAAGATCAACTACACATGGAAAAACTTTAAAGTTCACTGAAATTCCTCTTTTAAACAGTTAATTTGTTTATTGTTTTATTGGCATTATAAGAAAGAATGGAAGCCATCATTCTAAAAGTATTTTGCAATTTGGATGCAGTGAATACACTGGTTAATGGTATGGGAGATGGAGCCAGACTGCTAGGGTTCAAATTCCAGTTCTGTCACTTAATAGCTATATGACTTTTGGCAAGATAAATAATCCTTCTGTGCTTTATTCATTTGGTCACAAGGAATAATTACATTAGCAAATGCAAAGTTTTTGGAATAGGAGACTCTACGTAGTAAACAATCCAAAAAATGTTCATTATTTTTATTATTATTAGAGTACCTAGAACTTAGTAAGGACTAATACCTTGAAGATAAATTAATTGGTTTCAATAGCATTTCTCAAATGGGGATAAAGTAGGAAAGAGGCATACAAGAAGAGCTTCTATAAAGGAAATTATAATGACTTACACATTCAGTATTGCTTTCTGACCAAGTTACTTTCCTGGAATAAAATAAAATTTTGCCAGCACCCATTGTGCAATTGGTGAACATTACATGGCCACAAAGCCCCCCAACTGCAAAGAATTTGAGCCTTTATAAAATAGTATGTCTTCCCATAAGTTCTATACCATGTCTGAGGCAAGTAAATACTCAGATATTAGTCTGCCAGTATATCTCTAAATTGTTTTTATTTGTTTAAAAAAGCAAAAGAATGCAAACAATATCCAATGTAACAGGTTACAGTCTGACAAATGGCAACTTAATAAAAGAAGTAAGGATCATAATGACACACTCATACCCTATATGACCATATACCATAGGCATTTTCACCCAATTCTACAGTAGGCCAAGTGAAACTGAAATTATTAGTTATCAAATTTTTACCAATAAGAAACTTGAATTTTTAAATGGAAATTAAATACTATTCTAAAAGCCAGATCCATTAAAACAGTTTTTACCATGTGTGTTATGCTAAAATTTACATTATCACTAGTCATTAAATTACTTTTGAAAATCTTGGAGGAACAATTCAAATACACACTAATAGGCTATTTGAAACATGAACTAAAAATTAAAGAATTGAAATCAGAAAACACATGTGATGCCACTTTTAATGAAACCTAACATATAACTCTTATAAGATGCCAAAATCATGCATGTTATTAATCTTGGGTGTTTGCTGACTGGCAAGGCTTCCCAAGAACTTGTCTCCACAGGGCTATAAAGCTTTCAAGATACAGTTATGAAAAGTGGTAAATCCATACTTTTAGTAGCACTAAAACAAGAAGGTATGTTTTCTAAAAGGAATATAAAAATTTAACCACATCAGACTTATAATCAAGGTGATTCTCAATGTATATATATGGTATTTCTAACTATGTGTGTACTTAACATACAGAATTCATTAAATCTAAGAGTATCAATAAAATAAAAACAAATATCCACTTTCTGATGTACACCTGAAAAGTCATACACACATACAGTTATAATTGTTTTTCTTTACAACAGTCCCAGGTCTACAAGTGAAGAGATCATTTTCTTACTCTACTGTATTCTAGTTGTTGATGCATGAACATTTCCAGGATATGGAGGTATATCTTGCATATATTTTCTTTTCAATGACCAATTACAAAAGAAACTTTTGATTTTTATCTCCTTTGTCAACCACTGGCAGTGAGTTAATATCTATACTGAGGTACTGAAAGTTATTTGTGAATAAGATTTTATGTGCTATTATTTTTGCTCATCATCTTCCCTAAATCTTCTACAAGGATCATGTATTTAGTAATAAAATTTTTAAAATTATTTTTTTAATTTTTTAAATAAACCAAAAAAGAAAAGAAAAAAAAAAAAAACCTCACTGCCATCGAGTTGATTCGACTCATAACCACCCTCCTTGGGTTTCTGAGGCCGTATCTCTATAGAAGTAGATTGCTCAGTGTTCCTTCCAAGGAGTGGCTGGTGAGTTTGAACTGCCAGTCTTCTGGTTAGCAGTCAAATGCCTAAGGCACTACACCACCAGAGTTCCTCTTTTTAAATAAAGACTATATATATGTTTCAAAATTAAAATAAAACTCAATCTATATGAAGACAGAATCTCAGTAAGATATCATAATTTAAAGGCCTGGATATGATTTTATGCCTTATTGCATAAGTAACATAAACCCTAATCTAATGCCATTCCAGCTCACAGTAAGTGGATTCCGACTCATAGTGACCCATAAAGGAAAGAGCAGAACTGCCGTATAGCGTTTCTAAGTTGTAAATCTTTACAGAAGCAGACTGCCTCATCTTTCTTCCACAGATCTGCTGCTGGGTTTGAACCACCAACCTTTTTGGTTAGCAGCCAAATGCTTCAACCACACACCACTACAGCTCCTTATTGTATAAGTTAAAAAAAAAAAGAAAAGAAAAACCCACTGCAATAGAGTCAATTCCAACTTCCAGTGATGCCTATTGGATTTCTGAGGGAATAAATCTTTATGGACATAGACTGCCCCATTTTCCATCTGTGAATTGGCTGGTGGGTTTCAACCACCAACCTTCTGGTTAGCAGTCAAATGCCTTAGGCACTGCACCACCAAAGTTCCTTTGTATAAGTAAAGAAGGGCTAAAAATCTATGTGTTCATTCTGAATTACATACACACCAGATGGCTAAAGTGATATGTAAAGTTCTATTGTAAGCAAGATAAATGACAAAGCAATACTAACACTAAATATTGTTTAATATCATGGATAATTCACAATGTTTTTACTATTCAACTTTTATTAATTTCTAATGAGTTTCACATGGGTGAAATATTACAAATTCTTCTTTTACCATCAAGAATTACAATGCTTGCTTTATAGAATACATTCATGTGTGGCCTATTGTCTATTCAAATAAGTTGATGGCAGTAAAATATGGAATTCTACAAAAATGAATTAGAAAATTACTAACGCTGTCAGTTGAACTAAAAAGCTACGTTAAATAAACCTTTGAAAATTGTTTTTTGAAGCAGTCAGTAACTGGTATTCCTTTTGATGTAAATTGTGGAAGGTAACTTGATAAGCATACTCACTTGATTACAGATAAACTATGCTAAAAAAAATAAAATAAAGATGAACTATGTTTGTCTTGATTTAGGTATTATTAGTGGTAAGGATAAACATTTGATTAAAGGGAGCAATGTGGTAATTCATATTAAATCATTGATGTTCTAAAAGTAAGGATAGTTGTGTATAGAAAATTAAGAAAAAAATCACAGCAGTAGAAACTAAAGTTCATTGTCTACTGACAGGCTTAAATGTAGGCTTAAACCTCTCTAAACCTCAATGACTTCTTTACAGGTACCCCTGTATGAGACCCCTCTGTGAATTATATAAACTGGGATGCATAATATATACACTCCCTCCAAAATTTACTTCTTTCATTAAAAGTTCTTGTTTTCTATGTGACACTCAAACTAAGCCTGAAACATTAGCTTCCAGCCCTTTACCCATGGACAAGAGCATAGTCCACCCCACGCAATGGCACTGATGATATGGGAATATCCAAGAATATCAATTAGAATACAGAAGTCAGGGCTGGGTGCTCCATTACAACTTTCTATAATGTTAGCAATATATAAATTATAAATTAAAACTTGGGGTGACAGCAGTGAGAATGTTGTTGTTGTTGTGTGCCGTCAAGTCAGACTCAACTCATAGTGACCCCATCTTGGGTTTCCGAGGAGGTATCACTACTGAAGTAGGTTGCCCAACCTTCCTTCCAAGGAGTGGCTGGTGGGTTTGAACCGCCAGGCCTCTGGTTAGCAGCTAAATGCCTTAGGCACAACGCTACTAGAGCTCCCCAAGTAATTTCCTGGGCCTATGAAAAAAGCAAAGGAGTCCTGGTAGCATAGTGGTTAAGTGCCTGGCAGCTAACTGAAAGGCCAGCAGTTTTAACCCACTAGCTGCTCAGTGGAAGAAAAATATGGCAGTCTGATATCTTTATCTTTAAAGATATCTTTAAAGATTTGCAGCCTTGAAACCCTATGCGGTAGTTCCCTATAAGGTCACTATAAGTCGGAATCAACTCAACAGCAACGGGTTTATCAGATATGTATGCACTCTTCTTCTCTAGAGATGCTAGTTAAAGAATGACATAGCCTAGTGCTATTTCCACATGAAAGCTGCCTGTGCAGGAAACTAGCACAAGTTGAGCAGAGCTGGGTGACAGAAAGAGGGAGGTGCCCACCATTCTGATAGTATTAGTTATGCCTGAAGTGTCACTTTCTGTACTTCCTAGTTAGATAAACCAATGAAACCTCCCTTCTTGTTATTTTGATTTGGGTCTCGATCACTCACAATACAAGATTCCTAGCAAATACAATTCTCATCTTACAAATAGTATACTTTCAAATATGTTAATCAATAAAATCTCTTTAAAAGGGCAGTGTTTCATTCTGTTGTACATAGGGTCACTGTAAGTCGGAGCTGACTCGACAGTACCTAACAACAACAACAAAGAAAAAAATTTCTCTTTCCCACTTGATTATAAATTTCTTGAGGGTAAGGAAGACAGACATCTAGCATAATGCTTTGCATGTACCATTTGTTCAATAAATATTTGCTAAAAAAAAGGGGAATTAACAAAAGAATTTCCTTTACACGGTAAATCAAGAGCTAACATTAAACAATTCAGCAACTCAATGAAAAGATCACAATGAATAATATATAATATCTAGTCTGCCACCAAATTTCTTTCCATCTATCTAAACAGACTGGCTAAGCATGCTTATTCCTGCTCCAGTCTTCCCACCTCAATCTCCTTTTCACCTTGTTCACTCAAATGAAAGTAGAATATTTGCATTATAGATATGTTTACAGCCCTGGACATAATCTATCTATGCAACTGTCAAAATTTTTTGAGAAGACTAAAATTGCATTAAGAACAATAAGGGCAAACTAATTATTAAACATATTATGTGAAGACAGAAAATAAACACATCTTATAAGCAGGATGACAGGAGCTCTGGTGCTGTAGTGATTAAGGCACTTGGCTGCTGACCAAAAGGTCAGTGGTTTTAATCCCCCAGCTGCTCCATGGAAGAAAGATGAGGCAGTGTGGTTCCATAAAGATTCACAGATTTGGAAAACTCAATGGGAGTTGCTATGAATCTGAATTGACTCAATGACGGCGAGTTTTGAGAGCAGAATTACATACATAAATGTTTCAATAAATGTTTGCTAAGGAAGGAAACATCACTTGGAGACTAGACCACTGTGATCCACAGGGGTTTCATTGGCTAATTTTGGGAAGGAGATAACCAGGCCTTTCTTCCTAGTCTATCTTAAACTTGTTCATCATTATTTCAACATGCATGCCTCCACTGATAGACTGGGGTGGCTGCATATAAGCATCATCAGCCAGGAATTGAACCTAGATATCCCACACTGAAAGTAAGAATCCTACCACTGACTCATCACTGCCTCTAGTGGAATTTTAGTCATAAAAATCTGAATCAAATTTTAACTGCTGTGGAGTTGAGTATCGTGGAGGGGATGAGGAGAAGAAGAAGGAAGAGATATAAAAGGTCTTTCTTGGGTCAGACAGTGATATTGTACCATTAGCCAACGTCCCTGTGCTGTCTCTTTTTTGTGGTATGTTTATATAGGTTCCTCAGACATTCCCCCTGCTGAGGTGCTCAGATTGTAATTATCTTTATGGCAATGTCATGAAGGCTAACTGAATAACCTCCTCAACTTCTATATGTGATCATCAAACTCTAGTCTCTTTCTGCTGAGGTTTTCTTCATTCCAGCATGAAATCCTTGTGTGTTAAAGGGAGAGAGGAGATCCCAGAGGGGATTGTGGAAGGTCCTCATTGTCTCCATCCTACAGAATCAATATATGACATCCAAGAAATCACATCTTTTTCCTACCAGCTGTGAAACTGTAGCTTATTCCTATAGTATCCCTATCTCTTTGCTATTCCCTCTTGCGTTTTGACTTTTTCATGTTTACATCAGGTACCAGTCCCTACATTCCATCATACCCTGGGCTACAGATACTAAGCTCTCTGAGTGCTTCCCTGACGTCCCCTTCACATAAGGTTTTTATTATTTATTTTTTCGGGGGAAGGGGGTGAGAACAAGATAAACCCCTCAGCGCTCTTCACTCTCTCCACAGGAATTCTCACTACCCTACTCATCATGGATTTTATTATAGCCTCTCCTCTTCCCCTCACATACCTTCTCAAGGTGCATGAGTAGCAAAGGATCGAAATAAACAAACACGATTTCTCAGTCTCCTAGCAAATACTGAATAGAGATTTTAGCCCACATTGTTCTTGTTATTTGGGGCCTTGAACCCCTGATGCAACATGGTAAGTCAAATTTAACAATAAGTTATATAGGTCAAACTGCTGGCTTTAAAAACAGATGACTTAGCTCTATGACTAGGGCCACATCCCATAGATAGGGCTCATGGGTTATTTTTATTATTATTATTAAATAATCGTCCAAGCCCTCAATTCTGGCTAGAATACTTATTACAGAACATTCCCATTTACTTTTAGTCACTGACAGGGCTTGGATGAGAATCCAGCATTTATTTCCCTATCCAGAACCACCACCTTCTGCCACTCATAACACTTTGGTCAGTAGAAACTCTGATCAGTAATTTCCTAATATAATCTTATTTGCACAGAAATAATCAGAAAATAGAAGAAAAAAAAAAACCCTTCTTCCTGTCCTGTATTTAACAAATGATCCTCTACATCACCCTACATTGCATGTGCAACCATGGGCTCCCATCCTCTCTTGTATCATATTTGGGACTTATGCAATCTTTCTCCTCCTACAGTCCACCTAATCTCATGGAACATAATTCTTTTCTTTCTTCCTCCTCCCTACACAAACTTAATTCTTGATTCTAAAGTATGTGTAAACTACTACACAAACCTTCTTTAAACGTGAACATCATACTTCAGCCTAATACAGCAATTGGACAAATGTTTTTATTATTTTATATTATTTGAAGTTGCTTTTAGCACCTTTTTACCACAAAAGTGCTGATTTTCTTCGTCCTTCATAAAGTGGCTGTGGCAGTCTGTGGCAGCATGCTACAGCCACAAGTTCATGGTAAGTTCAGAGGAAAGGAATGTTCAAAGAAATGAACCCAAAGCATTGTGGGTAGTGATATGGAAAGTTGACAAAACAATGATAAACAATGGGGGTGGAAATAATTAAGTGTTCTGCAGCACTGTATCAGCATTTTGTGCATTGTTAACTTTTTTTGGAAACTGTTTTACTGTGTGTGGTTTCATGGAGAGACACTAACCCAGTTTGGGGAAACACCCTGTATGTATAATGATTATAAAAAAATTTTAATAATAAGGAAAATGGGAAAATATGTCTACATGAGATAAGGGCTTCTGAACAAAATATAATACATGGAAATCCTTTCTTGAAGTGCTTTGTGGATTTAAGGAGGTAGGAAACTTAAAGCAGTAGAGTTACCGTAAACGTGTAAGTCTAAACAAGGTGTGAAAAATTAGACTATAGGCAACAACAGGCAAACAAGAACTAATAGACAAGCAGCTAAAAGAGAAGTGGAAAACAGCTCATAGACACATTTTTAAAGGTATCTGTGAAAAAATATTTATTTAGTGTAAGGCATTGTTTAGGAGCTCTGGTGGCATAGTGCCTGAAGGCCTTTGACTGCTAACCAGAAGGCTGGCGGTTCAAACCCACCAGCCACTCCTCGGAAGGAAGGTTGGGCAATCTACTTCCATAGTGATACCAC
>NW_006921758.1:595348-596088 GCF_000298275.1 Orycteropus afer afer | reverse complement strand
TACATTCCATGTTCTGATGATTAATGGGTGTCTGCAGCTGTTTCTCTTCAATTTGAGTGGTGCCACATCAGCAAATGGAGGTCTCGAAAGCTTTACTTTATCCATAGGAGTAGGGCTGGGTTTATTCAGATGATGCAGCTCTTTCCTAGTCCTATTTTGAGAGCCTTCTAACCTAACCCAACTATTCATAAAGTTGCGCAGTAATGTATCAAACGGTGTTTCTTTGCTATCTATAAGGTTTTCCCTGACCAATTCTTTGAGAAGTAGACGGCCTCTTCCTTCTTCCTAGCCTGTCTCAGTCTGTAAGCTGGGCTGATACTGATGCCTGTGCACCATGTGCATCCCACTGGGTTAGAAACAGCAGTGGCTCAGCCTCAAAACTCACATCAACATGTCACCACGGTAGGACAAACTGACAGACAGGTTTGTCTCCCTGTTGGAAACCTCTCGTACCACCCTTACCTGGGTCCCTGTGGCTGAATGGTCCTCTGTCCCAGTTCCTGGGCCTTTTAATCCCCTCTCTCCAGCTCTCCTGCCCCGATTCTTTGGGTGTGCCTGAGTTCCCTCTCCTCACCTGGATCTCCTCACCTGGATCTCCTCACATGGGTCCCTGCGGCTGACTGCTCCTCTGTCCAGGTTCCTGGCTTTTAATCCCCTTTCTCCCGCTCTCCCGTCCTGCTTCTTTGGGTGTGCCTGGGTTCTCTCTCCTCACCTGGATCCTTGTGGCTGACTGCTCCTCT
>NW_006921758.1:594622-595248 GCF_000298275.1 Orycteropus afer afer | reverse complement strand
CTTTGGGTGTGCCTGGGTTCTCTCTCCTCACCTGGATCCTTGTGGCTGACTGCTCCTCTGTCCAGGTTCCTGGTTTTTTTTTTTTTTTTTTTAAATAACATGGTATTGGATTAAAATCCAAAATATAAATGTAAATATCCATGATGCCATACTGATATAAATCAATGATTGAAAAAATAAATGGGGAAGAAGAGACAAATCCCCCCACAGGAATACAACTAATTTATATGAACGCTCCCCCTTCAAGGAGGTGGAACCTAACTCCCCACCCCTTGAATATGAGCTTCACTTAATAACTTACTTCCAAAGAATACAATAGGGAATGGCAAAGAAAAATAACTTTATAATGGAGAACTCTGGCAAACACTACCTTAGCCAAATGATCAAGGTTAGCATCGTCAGTGAGAAGTCATGTTGCTAGTACGTACCCTTGATACCATGGGATGAAAATGGCACTTTACCTCTGAGGCCTTCTTTTCAGAAACCTATAACTGCAGTCCCAATCATAAGAATGTTGTTGTTGTTGTTATATGCCGTGGAGTCGGCCCCGACTCATAGCGACCCCTCCTTGGGTTTCCAAGGCAGTATCACTACAGAAGTAGGATTGCCCAACCTTCCTTCCAAGG
>NW_006921758.1:590491-594522 GCF_000298275.1 Orycteropus afer afer | reverse complement strand
AGAAAACAAAAATAAAGTATATACTATATTAGTATGTGGTACATATCAAGGAGAAATATAAAGCAAAGAAGAAAAATGGATTTTCATAGGATTGGGAGGGAGGTTTGTGTGTTAAAGTTTCAAAGCAGTAAGGAGAGATAGGAATAGGATGGTCACATATGATTAGACTTGAAGAAGGTGAGGGAGCAAGTGATTCACAACTGAAGTGTGATGAAAGAACAAATTCACAAGTGCCTAGGCAGAGCAGTCCTTGCATGTTAGACAGCTATCAGGGAAGCTACTATGGCTGAGGGGGAGCAAGCAAGCGGTAAGGTAGCTCATCTGAGGTAAAACAGAAACCAGGCAAACAGGATAGATCAGAGAATCTTAGGCATCGTAAGGAATTAGTTTCCTCTCTGACAGACATCGAAAGCCACTGGAGTATTCTGCAGAATGACATTATCTGGCATCTCCATGCTAACCATTTCTTTCCAAAAGCAGTTATAATTTGTTAATTTTTTTAAGTTTATTGAGCTTATGGAACACTTTTTCTACAGTTCTCTTGGCTTCAAAATCCACATACAATGATAAAGTAGGCGTAGGAAGTAAAGATAGAAATAATGATATTGACACATGGTTTCTATGACTTCATTATTTTTCAGTAAAACCTGAAGCTGCTACATGAATTCAGGGATTTCCATGATACTATGCTGAAAATCACTGATCAAATTCATAGTGCCAGCCAACAAATGTAAACTGTGCAGCATACCAAACCTATCTGAGTCTGTCATATCTCAGAGGGACAATTTACTTCTTATATAAACCAAATTTCTAAGAAGACAAAAAAGGGACATGCATTATTGACATTAGTCAAGTGTCTTTGTTTTGCTTTGCACATGTAAGATGCTAGAACATGAACAAGTTGTCACTTCTTTAGAAACGTTTGATAAAGAAGCACCCAGACTGGTTAGCTGGAGCAAGGTAATCTCTCCTGGCAGAACAAGCTGCACAATGATCAGTACTGACTCAAATCTGATGGTAATGTGCATTATTAATGAAACAGGTTGAGATTTGAGTTTCCTTTGCAGGAAAAACTGGTAGCGTAGTGCCTAAGGCACTTGACTGCTAACCAGAAGGTTGGAAGTTCAAACCCACCAACCACTCCTCGGAAGGAAGATGGGGGCAATCTACTTTCATAGTGATACTGCCTCAGAAACCCAAGGAGAGGTTGCTATGAGTGGGGTCTGACTCAACGGCACATAACAACAACAATTCTAGTATAGTACTCTGCATGTTGTTGTTTGTAGTGGTGCTGTTGTAATGTGCTGTCGAGTGGGACCCGACTCATAGCGACCCCTCCTTGGGTTGCCAAGGCGGCATCACTACGGAAGTAGATTGCCCAACCTTCCTTCCGGGTGGGTGGTGGTGTTAGGTGCTGTCAAGCCCTCTTGACCTCATTCTACTTTGTCCTATGCCATCCTTATAATCATTGTTATGTTTGAGCCAACTGTGGCAGCTACTGTGTCATTTCACCTCATTGAGATCTGCCTCTTTTTTGCTGATCTTCTAGTCTACCAAGCATAATGTCCTTCTTTAGGGACTAGTCCCTCCTGATAACATGTCCAAGTATGTGAGATGAAGTCTTGTCATCCTCATTTCTAAGAAGCATTCTGGTAGTACTCCTTTCAAGACCGATTTGTTCATTCTTCTCACAGTCCACAGTATATTAGATATTCTTCATCAACACCATAATTCAGAGAAATCAATTCTTCTTCAGTCTTCCTTATTCATTGTCCAGCTTTAGCATGCATATGAGGTGACTGGAAATATCATGGCTTGATTCAAAACGAGGGATGGGGTCTATAAAACCTAATTGTTAGGGCTTTAACCAAGGCAAGACACATTTTAAATTCTGAATAAACTGGTCAAGAAAAAAGGGTAAAGAAACTAACAACTATTAAGCACTGAGCTAATTGCCAGGGAACTGCATGTGTGTGTGCACACATGCATGTCATCACTCTTACCCTACAGATGAAGAAACTGAGAAAGCAGATATTCAGGGCAGATATGGGACCTTCGATTAGAAGATGAGTATAATGAGTTGAGGGTGGATGCAATGGCACAGAATAGGAGTTAAAAATGGGACATTAATCTATTTGGATTTACCTGCAGGAGATACTATTGTGTGTTGTCCAGAGTTTTCCTTCAGTTCGTTCACTGTCTCAACTGTCAGTTGTGAGGAGTCACAGCTGAGCTCCTCTCTAGACACTGCCTCAGTCGAAGGAACTGCCTCACCCAAGAATACATCCCCTCGTCATGGCCAGAAATATCTAATGACTGCTACTTGGGGACTTACAAAGGCCAGTACCTGCCTCAATTCAGGGGTGCTCTGAAGCGCCATCCAGCTCAAACAGGCTGAGGCCGAGGCAACAAGTGCATTTCAATTTAACCTCTTCATCTGCCAGTCCTGTTCTTTCAGTCTTCATAGGTACTGTTCCCTAGAGCATGACCCAATAAACCCCATATATGCAAATCACAGAGGCCCAGAGCGTGCTTCCAAAGGAAACTACTCTAAACAATACTACACCTTGAATTGATACTGGATGATTTGCTTCATACTATTTGAAAGGATTAAGACTGAAATGTAATAACTGATTCTATGGGGTACTTCCATAGAGTAAAGTTAGAGTTTCTAATGCAATTTCCATTCTAACTTGGAACAAGTCACAAGTACTATCACTGTTATGAAGTGCTTATCTGCTAGTTAGTTAAGATGATAATGAGTTACAAGAAGTTGCCAATTAGTGATTTTACAGCAACTGTACACTGCTACATAGCTACTGTAAGCTCTATGGTGGTCAAATCAGCATGGTATCACATGTGTCTAATTAACTGCACACTCCTTAACATGTTAAAATATTATGGTTGCTTGAGAAGTTCACTTTTTTTTTTCTTTTTAATTATGTACTTGTCTATGAGCCCAAGGAGGGTTAAAAAAAAAAAAAAAAGGTAACAACAACAACAAAAAAAGAGGTAAATTTCATGGCAACAGACTACTGAGTTTCATATAGATCCCAAGAGAATCTAAAATGGATTATGAAAGTGTTGACACTAAAACAAAAACATACATATCAAAAGAAGAAAGAGTTGACTAACTTCATTTCCATTTCTTTCTTTTTATAAAGGCTGACATTGGTAACAAAAACAACTTATCAGACACGTCATATCTACACTTCTGTTACATACTGACATCATTCTGACTTTCTTGAGGTCAAGAGAAAGATATGAGCTATATAATAATATAAGTAGGTATGGTTATAAAATGTTGGACAACTATATACAGAGAGAAATTCTCTCTTAACTACTATCAGGCTAAAGGAAAAATTTTGGTGACTCCAAGTTCTCCCTTCAGCTCTCATATCTTAGGATACCACAAGGTATGATTTAGTGATTTTCAGTGGAATAGGGGCACATAGGGAGGACTTGAAGGAGCTCTGGTGGTGCAGTGTCTAAAGCATTTGGCTGCTAACCATAAGGATGGCAGGTCAAACCCACCACCTGCTCCATGGAAGGAAGATGGGGCAATCTACTTCTATAAAAGATTTACCACCTCAGAAACCCAGTCAGGGTTTCTATGAGTCAGAATCGACTCAATGGCAGTGAGTTTGGTTTTTCGGTGAGGGAGGGCTTGGGCACTGGACTTATTTACAGGATAGAAGCAAGTGTTGATGGGAACCAAGATAGCTCTATTTTCTAAAGAAGAAATTCACTGTAACAGTAAAGTTTGCATTATCCAAAGAATTAATGTACAATCTTCATCAGGGTTGTGCAATACCATGCTGTACAAGACAACAGTGTGAAGTAACAAAGGCATCACAACAAAAGAGCTGAGCAGATCACGGAGACACCAGAGATAAGTGCTACTCGGAAGAAGTAACTGGGCCTTTAGCAATCAGAATTTAACAAATATTTACTCAGTAGTTCCTATGTGGGAGCTCTGGTGGCGTAGTGCCTAAGGCATTTGACTGCTAAGGAGAAGGCTGGAGGTTCAA
>NW_006921758.1:581839-584418 GCF_000298275.1 Orycteropus afer afer | reverse complement strand
GGCAGGAAGTAGGAGGGGAACTGTTGCATTGGGGTAAATTGTAGTCAATGTCATGAGACAACGTGTGTGTGAACTGCTGTATGGAAAGTGAATTTGCTCTGTAAACTTTCACCCAAATCACAATTTAAAAAAGTGTGTGAGAGAGAGAGAGAAGCATGAGGTGTTTGATTGATTCCCAATAAAAATACAGCATCTAGAATGTGGAAGTCAAAGACCCCCTACTACTTATATTTGTCGAACCACCCTGCAGTACTATGGGGAAAGTGAGACACCAGGCTTGGACAGCAGTGGAGACAGACTTCTCTGCCAACAAGAGCAATCAGGATGCGCAGAGGGCGTAAAGTCATGCCATAAGAGAAGCCACTAAAAGTACTGCGTATGCTTAATCTAGAAAACATGAAACCACCTCTGAATATATGAAAGGCTATTATAAAACAGAAGGAGCTCTGGTGGCACAGTGCCTAAGTCCTTTAACTGCTAACCAGAAGGTTGGCAGTTCAAACCTACCTGCTACTCCACAGAAGGAAGATGGGGCAATCTATTTCTGTAAAGATCTATTGCCTTGGAAACCCAAGGGGAGTTGCTATGATCTGGAATGGACTTGATGGCAGTGGGTTTTGAATTGTAAAGTATAACAATTTGATTTTTTCCTAAGTCTCAAGTTGTAGCATTTGTTAAATTAAAAAAAAAAAAAAAAGTAGGAAAACTATAAGCGGGAAATTAACTATTTCAACATAAGGAGGAACTTATCAACCTGAAAGAGCTCTGGTGGCAGTGTAAGGTACTACACTGCTATTCCAAAGGTCAGTGGTTTTGACCCACCTGCCACCGCACAAGAGAAAGATTAGGCAGTCTGCTTCTCTAAAGAGTTACAGCCTTGGAAACCCCATGAGTCAAAATCAACTCCATGACAATGGGTTTGCTTTTGTTATTTTCAACTTGGAACTGCCTACCTCTGAGGCAACAATGAGCCCTTCCAATATTGAGCAATCTGCTTCTACTGTAAAGACATAGACTGGGATGTTGTAGAGAAGATGAGTATTTGAACAATAGTACCAAATACTAAAATTCAGTGCTTTCTATTTCTCTACCAGCACTTAAATAAACGGCAAGAGAAAACTGGTTGTGCTCAAAGTCTATGTTGCATTATAGAAATGTGGACCCTTTTTATTAGTAATAAACATTATTTATTTAACTTTACCTTTTAAATTTTTTATTTTAATTATAGGTAGACTATCTTAGAAGTACCTAGGTGGTGCACACAGTTAACAATCTCAGCTGCTAAACAAAGTTTGATGGTTCAAGTGCATCTAGAGACACTTTGTTAGGAAGGCCTGCAATTTACCTCCAAAACATCAGCCATTGAAAACCCTAAAGGAGTATAGCTCTACTATCACACATATGGGGTTATCATGAATAGGAGTTAACTAAACAGCACCTAAGGAACTCTGCTGGTGCAGTGGTAGGGCATTTGGCTGCTGGAACCAAAAGGACAGTGGTTCAAACCCAGCAGCTGCTCCACAGGAAGAAAGTGAGGCAATTTACTTCAGTAAAGATTTACAGCCTTGTAAACCCAATGGGGGTCACTATGAGTTGGAATCGACTTGATGGCAGTGGGTTTGGTTTGGTTTAAACAGCAGATGGTAGTAGACCTTTTCAACTCTCGTAATGAAATAATGTGGCAATAATATCTGCCTATATATACAGTCCTGACTTCACTCCTGAATTCAAGACTCACATATCCAATTGCCCATTTGATACCTCTACCTGAATGTCGACCAGGCATTTCAAATCCAATGTGCCCAAAATAAAATTCCTGATTTTCCATCCAAACCTGCATCTCTCTTGGTCTCCCCCATCTCAGGAAACACCATAAACCTATGCTTAAGTTCCCTCTCTCTACGCCTCCACATCCATTTCATCAGCACAATGTGGTAGTTAAGGTTATATGTCAACTTGGCTAGGCCTGGTTTTGAGTGGCTGGGCAGCTGGTGGTAGTTCTTCCCCTAAGGAGACTGGCAATCGACTCCATGGTAGAATCTGTTGTGAAAAGCTGAGTAGCTGCTTTAGGGGTGTGATCTGCTTCCTGTATATAATGAGAAGCTTTGGGAATGGTCTACAGCATTTGGGAACATTTAGATCCTGCACATAGCCGAGTCCTAGCCTGCCATGCTCTGCCGATCTCAGGACTTTTAAAGGACTTGAATCAGTGGTCTGCCATGTTGTTTGGTAATATTAGGGACTGTGCCTTCTTATTTGTGAAGGGTTTGTCAGACTCAGTAGCCAGCAGCCACCTGAATGAAGGAAGAGACGCCTCTAGCTTCAGTGGACTGGGACCAAGATGCATAGCTGAAACCCAAAGTGGAGGGGCTTTCACCCAGCCCCTAGAGCCTGGCACTTTGAATTCAGACTTCTAGCCTCTAAAACTGTGAGAAAATAAACTCCTGTTTGTTAAAACCATCCCTTTGTGGTATATTCCTTTCAGAGGAGCACTAAATAACCACAACATACATCTTTAAAACCTTTATGTTCAGCTGTCTACTTTTCTCCATCACAAATATCACTTCTAGCCCAAACTA
>NW_006921758.1:580547-581739 GCF_000298275.1 Orycteropus afer afer | reverse complement strand
AGTTCCTATGTGGGAGCTCTGGTGGCGTAGTGCCTAAGGCATTTGACTGCTAAGGAGAAGGCTGGAGGTTCAAACCCACCCGCCACTCCTCGGAAGGAAAGTTGGGCAATCTACTTCCCTAGTGATACCTCCTCAGAAACCCAAGGAGGGGTCGCTATGAGTCGGATCCAACTCAAGGGATTTGTTTTGTTTTTTAGTTCCTATGTGCCAAATACTTGCTTTGGGCAAAAGAGATATAGTTATGAACAAGAAAAACAAAGCCCTACTTAGATTCTAACGGTAAGAGAAGCAGAAAGACAACAGCCAGATAAAAAATAATTAAGAAACTATCACATCATGATGAATGCTATAAAGAAAATAAAACAGAGTGTTCTGGTAGGGAGAGGCTGAGGTTATCTTTTATCTTAGATGTGGATGTAGAGAAGGGCCTCACTGACAAAGTGCCACTTGAGCTCAGATACGAATAACAAGGAAACATCAGCTATGTAAAGGTATGAAGGAAGAGCCATCCTGGCAGAGAAGCCCAGTGTTAGAAAGGCCCCATGTAGACAAGCTTGGTATTTCTAAGAACTAGAAAAAATAGCCATATGGCTAAAATATAGTATGAGTGATGTATTGGTTAAGTGCAGGAAGGAGGTAAGAAGATATTGTCTTAGTCCAGGCATGAGTTGATAGTGTTTTTTTATGCCATCAAGTCAATTCCTACTCATAGTGATTCCTACTTATGACAGAGTAGAACTGCCATGTGGGATTTCCCAGGCTTTAATCTTCACCAAAGCAAATCACTAGGTCTTTCCTCAGTAGAGCAGCTGGTGGGTTCAAACCACCGATCTTTCAGTTAGCATGCTACCAGGGCTCTTAAACAGATGACAGTAAAGGCTATAAGTCTAAAAAGGAAGACTCCAAGAAGATTAAATTTAATGAAGGTAAACACAAGGTCTGTTTTGCTACCTACACTGCCCCCAAAAAAACAGGACGATATAAGATGGGTTATTCATGACTTAGCAGCAGTACAGATTTTAAAAGCACAACAGCTAAAGAGTTTGTTTGGGATGATGAAAAAGCTTTGGAACAGATAGGGGATACACAACTTTGTAAATATAAGTAATGCCACTGAGCTGTACATTTAAAACTGTTAAAATGATAACTTTTAAGATATATATTTTTATCACAATAAAAAATATTTAATTGA
>NW_006921758.1:574349-575442 GCF_000298275.1 Orycteropus afer afer | reverse complement strand
ACACACACACACACACAAATATCTGATCAAGCCCTTTCTTATAAACTTCTCATAGTTAACCATGACTCATATAGGGTTAAAAAAATTAACTCTATGGCCTGGTTCTTGTCAACCTTTCTGACCTCTTACCATTTTCTTCCAATCACAGTAGCCTTCTCTCTGTTCCTCAGAAATCTCAAACTTTATTTCTTCCTTAGGGCCCTTGAACTAGCTGTTTTCTCTAATAATGTTTCTCCCATGATCTTCAAATGACTGACTCCTCGTTTTTCTGAAGTGCCATTAAGGCACTCTTCATCACATCAGCCTATTTTAACTGTGACTGGCATTTATCACTAGTTGGCATTTTCTTGTTCCTTTATTTATGTCTGTGATACCATTGTCTGTCTTCCTCCATTAGAATGTGAGTTCTATGAGATCAGCAACCTCGTGCACCATATTTACAGTTGTAGTTCCAGCACACAAAGCAGGGCTTGCAATATAATATGAAAAAACAGTTGCCCTCCAGTCAATTCCAACTCATAGTGACCCCATATGTTTCAGAGCAGAACTACGCACCACAGGGTTTTCAATGGTTATGATCTTTCAGAAGTAGAAGTGGTCAGTAAATATTTGCTCAATGAATTAATCATTTTAATGATATGAGTTATGATGACAATCCTCTCTCATTTGACTTGAAATGTTCTGAAAGTGATCTTTTCTAATATTTGAGGAAGTAAGACTAATCTTCTAAAAGATAATTAACATTAAGGACCTGTGGCATGGATCTACCAATTTACTTCTATATTCTCCAAATTCACCTTGCACGTCCCTGTCTATAGGCCTATGTTTCCACTGTTCTTCTGAATAAAATCATTTCTTATGTAGCTCTCTAACCCCCAATATTATCTATGCAAATATTGTCATCTCTGAAAACATAACCTTTAAAGACCTAATTCCAATTGTTAATTCCCCTTTGAAGCTTTCTCTTGTTGTTGTTGTTGTTGTTAGGTGCTGTCAAGTTGTTTCTGACTCATAGCGACCCCATGCACAGCTGAACGAAACACTGCCTGATCCCACACCAGCTCCACGATCCCTGCTATACTTGAGCCCATCA
>NW_006921758.1:571291-573393 GCF_000298275.1 Orycteropus afer afer | reverse complement strand
AAACATCTTTCTGGTATTCTTTGCCTTGAGCCAAGATCCATCTGACAACAGCTATAATATCCCTTGTTCCACACCCACTTCTGAATCCAGCTTGCACCTCTGCAAGTTCTCTGTCAATATACTGCTGCTTATATGAATATATATGAATATATGAAGCTTTCTCTTATGGCCCGATTAATATCTATCATGTGTATACCCAAAACATTTACATAGCACTTATCTTTGTGAGGGGGTTGGTATTATAGGGGACTTGAGAAAATTTGTGACATTTATATTAGCTTGGGAGGCATTGCAAAATATACCCACTTTTGGAGATTCACAATGTACAGTATACTAAAGGCTCTGAAAAAAAGTCTGAATGTAAGTAATGTGTGGGGTTTACCTTTCTCTAGCCCAAACTTACCTGTTATTCATTATTTGACTATGAAGTCATCAACCATCTTTTTATTGTTTTAATAGCTAGCTATTCATATCTCATGGAATAGGGTTTAAGAGGATGAGTTTTGCAAGTTGGTCCACTTGAATTTTAACATGTGTTTCAGTTATTAGAGAACTGACTGTGAGCAAGCAGCTAAACCTCTCCACTTCTCTATCTTGAAATAGGGATGCATATGATTACCACATAGGGTTGAATAAGAATAGCACGCTACCTTGGACCTTGTAGCAACTCTATAAATGGTAGTTGTCATTAGAATAATAATAATTTTTATTACTCTTGTGAGGGTTCACTTTGTGACTCTCCCAAATAGCCCAGATTTTATGCTCTAAGACTTGCACAGTTTGTAAACTAGATACTTTGGGCAGAATATGGCCCAAACCCGTGTTGTGATTAATACAACGTCTTGAATGCCACAAGCCCTACCCCATCCCTACTGTCTTATATAGGGTATACAGATTTTTGTTATTAGCCTTGTCCTCTGAGGCATGAGAGTTGCAAACCCTCAGACAAAGGTTCTCAATTAATGTTTACTGTATTGTTTGGTCTCCATGAATTCCAACTTTCTTCTACTCTCACTCCCTAGAAACCCAACCTTCCCCCTCAAGATAGTACCTGGATCTAGCACATCACTTTAAAATACGTTACTTTAGAAACAACAGTTCACTAAAGTAATGATTCATATATTTAAAATCTAACTTACAAAGAAGATAAGATGTACCATTTGAAAAATTCCCCAGTCTGGTGGGCAGCTTCTTTCTCTACTCCATCACTAAGTCTACAGTTGCTAGAGCAGCTCAGAATAAGTGATCCCTCAGAACTGGCTGATAATAACAACTCTCCAAGAATGGGAGTTACTCTTTGATTCCAGAAGGAGAAAGAGTAAGGAATTGTAGAGGGCCACTTCACCCTTGAGTTTCTATGAAATTGTGGAACTTTAAAACAAAGCACTAAGGAGAACTTAAAGAGATCATCAAGGCTATCTCCTTGCCTGTTAGAATATTTCCGTATCTCAAAGTTCAGTGTAGAAGTGTGAAGGCTCGAGCTGCAAGAGAAATTGATGGGCTAGAAGGCAGGAAAGTTAAGGAAGGGAGGAGAAAAAGAAAAAGAAAAGTCTGAGGATAAAGGAATTTATGCCCTCCCAATTAACCTTACCAAGGACCTTAAAATTCCCAAGGCAACCTTGATTCTACCTTTCTTTCTTTTGTTTTCAAATATGGAATTTTCCCCAGGACTAATGTTAGAATTGAGCATATTCTTCCTTTGATTTATGAGAACATTCAGGGAATATAAGGTCATGAGAGTTACCAAACCAGCTGGCTTCGATGCAAAGTAATTAAATAGAAAGTCTTAAAAACTTGAAATCCTTACTAGACTTGTTTCAGAAGAATGTTAAATTTATTTTCTTTTGCACTTAAAGTACCTACTTTTTATATATTTTTAATATTCATTCTAGATGAACAACCTTCCCTTGCTGATAGAAGTAGACTGAATTCAGAAAAATCTATAAACAAGTAGTAATTAGAGTACCTATATTTGTGGTTAAACTACTGGTGGACAACCATATTTCAGGAAATATGTGGCTAAAGTAATTGTTGTTGTTAAGTGCCGTCGAGTCGTTTCCGACTCATAGCGACCCCATGCACAGCAGAACGAAACACTGCCC
>NW_006921758.1:565489-571191 GCF_000298275.1 Orycteropus afer afer | reverse complement strand
AGGAAGGTTGGGCAATCCCACTTCCGTAGTGATACTGCCTCGGAAACCCAAGGAGGGGTCGCTATGAGTCGGGGCCAACTCGACGGCAAACAACAACAACAACAACATATTTGTGGTTAAACTACTTGTGGACAACCATATTTCAGGAAATATGTGGCTAAAGTAATTAGATAACCATAAATGCCTATTAGTTCAGAGAAGCAAAGTTAAATGCTGGGATTTTCTTTTTTTTCCTCCTTAAAAAAAAAAAGCACTAGGATTTGAAATAAGTATTCAAAAGCAGCAAAACAACAACAACAACAAAAAATGACCTAAGAAGTTGGGCAAAAGTACATCCTTAAGTGGTTATGCTCTAAACATGAAACCAGTCTACTCAGAGTTGCATTAAGATGTTTGTATATAAACCATCCATGTATTGGGTAAAATATGTAAACTCAGCATTGTGCTATACTATTTATTTCTTAATTCCTTTAATACTACACTTACAGTGTACTTAATAATACCTTATATATCAGGATCCACAAAGAGGCTTTTACAACCTCTATACCAATACTGTCCTTAGGAAAAGACTCTCAGGTTCTAAGTTTTGTAATTCCTTTGCATTATGCATATTCACATACACGTGGTTAGTAATTTTTCTAAGAAAAATCATGTTTGAAACTATACTCTTGCAGATGATATCCTGAACACATTCATACAAGCAAATTAGACCTAACAATCAGCAGCTAAGAAACAGTCAATTTCTAGTAAATGGAAATGATAGTCAATTAAAGGAAACCAACTGGTAGCAAGCTTAGATGGTGAAACACGAGCCAATTTTCTGTGACTTTTTGCTTGCGGTACAAAGCATGCTTTAATAGAGTGGCTTCAGGTGTTGATACTCCATCAGTGTCTACAGCTCTCTGATTCAGCATGACATAATAGCTCTTTCATTTTTGAAGGCCGAGAGTTTGCATTTTCTTGTATCCTATAGATATCCAAGAGCAAAGAGAGTTGCCACATTACATTTCTCCAAAGAAAACCATAGGGTAGTCAAATTAATCTAATTATCTGTGACCCAATTTAATAATACTGCTAAAAGCAATGTTAGAGAGGACTTCTCTAGAGTTATGCTCTTTGTTTTCTCATTCATTCTCTTGTTTTATTAATTTGGCTGAACAAAATACCCTTTTGCACAAAAATGCACCTGCTTATGTATTCAGTACATATGCTTGCACCACTGAAAAAATGCGTTCTGTCTACCGACACTTAAAAATGTAATGAGGAGAAATCTCAAGTAGACAAGAATTTCAATAAAGTTCAGAAAAACTTTTAAGGATAGATCTAGCATTATTTTCACATTTAGCAGTCCCACTCAAGCCAGTAACTCTCAGCTAATTTTTTTTTTTTTTTTTTAAAAAAAAAAAGTTCAACCTCTGGTTCTCAAAGATCAGAAACATCACTTGCTTGTAGCTCTTCCATGAAGTTGGCTACACTGTGAATTTTCTACTTGCTTCTTTCTTACCTCACTTTTATCCTTATTACAGAAACTCACTTCGGTCTCTACCTCACACTTCCAAACGTGTCATTTTATGATATTGTAAAGATAATTTTGTATTGCATAAGAAACAGAAATTCTTCATGGAAATAACTTTCCTTCTAATTTTCTACTTAGTAATTTTCATTGAACCTCCTCTTTGCAAGCAACAAACGTAACCCAAAGCATGTGAAATCTGTTGTAGTGTTCTAATGTGCTTTCCTTCTGAATTGTTAATATTGATAATGAGGAAAATTATATGCTTGGAATGTACCCTTCAACATAATGGTATTACAACTAAATTTTTATTTGAATTATGTTTATGGTAATAATAACTAATGTTTTTTTCATGACATAGGTTAAAAGTCTGTAGCCTCTAATTTGACAGGAACTTTATTATCACTTTCTGCAAAATTAGACAGGAAAGAATATTAAGACATCTAAAATCTGACACAAACAGAAATCACTTTCTCTCATTCTCCTTTTTTTGAAAACAAGAATGATGATTATATGCTATTTGACATTCCATTTTCAGGCTAAGTAAGGGGATACAGAGGCTTACACTTCATTTATTCCACTAAATACGAGCACTGCAAGGATGTATTGGTATTTGAATACACTGAACTCCTTTAGATAGTGAATAAAATTAGCTTTATCCTCTAGATGGTCTCATCTATTAGGCCCCCTCTGTTTCAACTAACATAAAACACCCTCATGAAAGGCACTGGCCCAGATGACTACTATGATGCACATCACTTGAGAAGCATACCATCCTAAAACTTAAAAGATGATCAGCTAATTAAAGATGGGCAAACAGTATCAAGACAGGAAGAATCTCCCAACTCAAAACTGAAACCAAATGTTTTATTTTTTTAATTCCAAAGTAGACTAATTCTCTCAGTAGCTTATATGATTATTATCATTTTTATTTAAAATGCTTCTTATTGTACTTAAGAACTTTTTGTTTCAGGCATAACTACAGATAAAACTCTAAAAGTCAAGCTGTTTGTCTTGATGCTTTAGGAGAAATAAGAATGAGAGAGATTCCTTAGAAATATACAAAAAGTCTGACCTTCTGCAAAGTTCAGCTAAGATCTCATACCAGAATATTTTGATTAATTTCACTTCATAAAATACATAAGCAGAGACCATGCTCAAAATAACACCTGCAAGTACACACAGATTCTGAAGCTTAGCATTTCCCTAAAACACCTTTGAAAATGACAAGACTGGTATCATGATGGGTATAATTCCATGATCCTGAGATGCAAGTAGCTAATCTAACCTTCAAGCAGAAGATGCTGTGGGGTATGCTGCCCAGATTCCCGTCCAGGACCTATGCACTAATTCTTCTACCTGTTAAACTTATCCTAAGGGGAAGCCAGCATATAATGACTGCCCTGTAAGTGCTTTGGAGTACAGAGGTCTAGCCCCCTTGCCTCAGCAGTAAACAATTTGCAGGGCATTCCAGCGCCAAAGTTCCCCTGAGATTGGCAGAGGCCTTAGTTGTAACTGCATCTCAATCCAACTCCTCCCCTCTGCCAGGGTCCCTCACTTCCTCACCGGTATTGATTCTGAGCACTCCCAGTCTATGACTCAGCACCTCAAGGAACCAAACCCCAGATACTTCACAATAAGAGCTGAAAGGCAACTGCAATATTTCAACATTTCTTATTTTATAAAAGTAAAGAAACCTTGGCCAAGGTTAACTAAATAATTTCACTGAGTTAACTGGGACCAGATCCTTTCTCTCTTGACACATATGAGTATTCTTTTCTTTATTAGAAATAGCTTTTCTCAGCTGATTTTAACTAAACTCTACCTAAAAAAAAAATCACATTTGTGCTTAAATCTAGCCAACAAGCAGCCAATAGCATCTCTCATTTCATCATCTGCACTTGACATATTTCTAGTAACTCTCCTAATGAAGGAGAGTGATCAGAATGGCTTTAAGTGGTTAGGTGGTCAGCACGATTGACTGTGAGACATTTTTCTGCATATCTACTAACACCACACAACAGCAACACTTGTTATCTTACTTAGTCTTCATAACTACTTAGTGAAGAGAAATATTCCTTTTCTCATTTTACAGATGAAGGAACTAAGGCTCAGTTAGGTTATTTGGGGCCTGACTATAAAGCTCATGATGTGTTCATTCATCCCCATTTCTCAGTGAGACTACAAATAAGCACACTATATCCTCGCTTAACCATGTTTGCAAATGTTAGCATCCTATTATCATTTACCTTCCTGATTCTCACTAATTAAATACAGCTTCGGTACATAATATACCTGTTAACTTGACTCACTATAAATAAAAATCAACAATGCCACCCTTTTCAGAATGTGATTAGCATTTATGATTTCAGAGTGCCAAAATAAATCATTTATATTGAAGGATTAGTAAAGCTAAGATACACTTTTACAGTGTTTTAGCTGGTATAAAAAATTTATAACGACATCCCTTAACTAGGCACTTAAGAAATCATTTGGCAGTTTACTTTTTGCCAAATGCCATACATTGTTTTAATGTCAGATAGGAAGTGAAAGTTATTTATAGATTGAAATATAACACTATTAAAGCTCAATCTTATAGACAGCAACACATTCCAAATAGCGTTCTCAACACTACATTTTAAAGCGCAAATCACTGTATTGAATACCAGCATATGAATGTCTTCTTAAATAGAGTAGCAGATGTGTGACAATGACTCCAAAAGGAGAGGCAGTTAGAAGAAAAATCTAATAATGTCAATGGATATTTTTTGCCTTAACCTGAAAATTAATTTTTGTGACTAAACTTTTAAAACCTGTTCTTTTAAAATATCTATGATTCTTATGTGATACCAGTCACGAGCCAGAGTAAAATGTGAGTTTACAATAGATGTTGCTTTTAAACACTGCTAGACTTTGACATTTTAGTTAACCTAATTCATTTTTTTAAAAAAAGAGTAGCATTTCTTTTTTTGGGTACATAGACAAAACATGTTTAGCCTCATAGGACTATGTTTTCACAGTAAGATAAGCATTTGGATAACACTTTCAGGAGATTTCTGGTACTTGTAGTTTTATTAGCAAATTGTTATACTAGTTATAACAAGACAGCTTCTGAATTACATACATAAAAGGATTTTACAATACTGACAGTGTTTTTATAAATAAAGGTAATAAAAACATGTAAAAATATTTTAATGTAAACTGAGTATTTCCCCTAAAAATGGTAAAACTATTTCCCATTCTTGCATGAATACACACAATGATATGTCTTATTTATTTCCAACATACACCAAGGCATCTTGAGAGCTATCATTTCATGTTAGGCTTAAAAATTAGTAGGCATTACAGACACAGGAAAACAAGATGAAATAAGAGGTACATATATAAATAGAAAGTGTTCTCTAAACTCAGAATACTACTTTTCATTTTTATTCTATAATGAAATCAATGTTAATTCCTTCCCTAAAAAAGATTGTAAGATAAAATACAGGCCATCCAGTTAAATTTCAATTTCAGAGAAACTGAAACAATTTTCAAACTATAACCATGTCCCATGCAATATTTGAATTGTGCATATGAACCACCTGGATATCTTGTTAAAATGTGGGTTCTGATTCTGCAGGCCTGAGATAGGGGCTTACATGCTATATCTTCATTTGCTAAATCTGACAACCCATCCCAAATTCTTTTTAAAAAAAGAAATCACTGAAAATCACATTTAATTGTTCATCTGTAAATTAATATCTGTCATTAATACATGGAATGATGAATTATTATTACTGACATGGCTGGCTCAATATTGTCTCTAAAAACTTTAAGGAAAGTTTTTAAAATAATTTTCTTACTTTATCATCTACAGGTATTTTGCCCCAACTTCACAGGCTTATTCTGTAATCACTGGTGGTCAACCTTGGCTGACCGTCAAAATCACCGGCCAAACTTTTAAAATCCTGATACCCAGTCACACTCCAGATCAATTAAACAATCATCTCTCATGGTAGGATAGGACATAGGTGGTTTTTAATCCCTCCTAGGTGATTTCAATATGCAGCCAAAATTGAGAACCTTCTCTAAATCCTTGCTACACAAAGTGTGGTCTGGGAACCTGCAACAGCAACTGCACTGGGCAAACTTGTTGTTATGTGCTGTCGAGTAGGACCCGTCTCGTAGCAACCCCTCCTTGGGTTTC
>NW_006921758.1:560568-565084 GCF_000298275.1 Orycteropus afer afer | reverse complement strand
TAGCAACCCCTCCTTGGGTTTCCGAAGCAGTATCACGGCAGAAGTTCTGTTTGAGTTAATTCCAACTCACAGTAACTGGATGTGTGTCAGAGAACTGTGCTTCCCAGAGTGTTCAACGATTGGTTTTTCAGAAGCAGATCACCAGGATCTCTTCCAAGGTGCCGCTGCTTGGACTTTATCTTGCAACCTACCAATCAGCAGCTGAGAGCATTAACTGTATCCTTCCCTCTGAGGGGCGGCTGGTGGGTTTGAACTGCCAGCCTTCTGGTTAACATTCAAATGCCTTAGGCACTTTCCCGCCAGAGCAGTGGCCAAAAAGGAAATATCAGCAAGCTCTCCAATGCACATCACTTTAGACTTCCAACAGAAATCCTGTGAACCACCCAAAGGGATACTTTGTAGAACACTGGTATCAGTTCCCAAAAGATAGCACATCTGATCCTGGCAAAAACCCTACAGGCCAAAAACAACACAAAACAAAACAAAAAAAACGCACAATATCAAATAACAATTATTACTGTGTTTTTCTCCATAATCCCAATCCTAGTCAATAAAACTATCTTTCTTATAGAGACATGAATGCACTATCAACTTTGAACTTTGTGGCAAAACTGAAGGTGCTTTGCCACAAAATTCTGAAGCACGTGTGCTAATTCCTGCCTGTGTTTACCAGTCATGAATTCACAGGTTTCTTGTATATATTCCATCAAGCAACTGAGTGCTCTTTTCCAAATGATGGTACATTTAAAGAAGCATAAAAAGTCAACTCCTAAACACACCAGAACCAGGCACTCCCATCAAAGCTGAAGTCTAGGTACTTTGAAGATTGTCTGAAAGGCTTCCTGTAAAATTGTCTTCCCCACTTATAACTGGAGTTATACTATTAGAAGTAAGTTTCTTAAGTTAAATAAATAATGCCCTCTGCTTCTGCTGTTAAGTGCTATTCTCCTAATAAGTTAACACATTTTATTTTCACAAATCTTAATGCTGACTTGATTTATCTTTATCTTCCCCCACCCCCCAAAGGTGAGAGTGATGCGTTTTTAAATCACTAAAGGCATTAAAAGTCAGGAAAATAGATTTTAAAAAAAAGGCAGCAGAGGCAATACAGGGCACCAAAGAAAAATGTTATCTATCGTGTCATATTGCTTTGAACCTACCTTGATTAATACCTTCCAATTCATATGTTTTTTTAAAAAAAGTAACTGAGTTAATTCCAACTCACGTTAACCACATGTGTGTCAGAGTAGAACTGTGCTCCATAAAGTGTTCAAAGACTGATTTTTCAGAAACAGACCACCTAGATTTCTTCCAAGGTGCTGCTGGTTAGACTTCAACTTGCAACCCATCAATTAGCAACTGAGAGCATTAACCGTATCACCCAGGAAATCCTCCAATCTATAGCAAGAGTTAGTATATTTTCATTCTGTAATGTATTTCTGGTTTGTTTAAACTATATATAGAGAGAGAGAACTATATCAAGAAAGTACCTACTGCTGATTTTACCTAAAAAATGTTTTTTGTGAAAGGGAGATGTAAGACATAATTATTCTTAGTTTTCATAAACTATATATCGTAACAGGAACATGGAGCTGAAACAAAATTTGAGCTATATAGGAGCTCTGGTAGCATAGTGCCTAAGGCACTTGACTGCTAACCAGGAGGCTGGTGGTTCAAACCCACGAGCCACTCCTCGGAAGGAAGGTTGGGCAATCCTACTTCCGTAGTGATAACTGCCTCGGAAACCCAAGGAGGGGTCGCTAGGAGTCAGGGCCGACTCGATGGCAAATAACAACAACAACAACAACAACATAGTTATATATGCTTTCTGATCATTAAAGATTTCTGAGCATAATGTTAGTTGTATTAAATTTCATGAATTGAGCAAGAGAAATCGCATCTGCATCAATGTAGTGAAGGAGTTTCTCATCTCAAAAGCCCATCTGTATTGATATCAGAAAAGGGTAGGGGTGCAAAATGACAGCAGCTGACCTGCCCTTTCACCTTTTTAACAGGACTGGTGGCTTCAATGAAGCATAATCAATGCAATAGAAGTGACATTTTCCAGTCAAATCAAATTAAATGGAAATGAAAGGAAAATCTGAGGTCCAACCTAAAGGCTGTTCCTCTTACCACTGAGGTCATCTCCATGGCAACTAAATGCTACAAATGTGTAGAGTAAATCTTTAACAAATCTGCAGAAAGCATGTCCAATTGAATATGATAGTGTGTCACTGTACTTTGTAGCTTTTTGAAAGCTTACACCAGAAGTAACATAAAGGACTTTAGCTAGCAAGTAAGCAGCACAGCACAGTTAAACTGACTGCTACTCAATGGCAGAGATGCTCAACTTCTGAAAGAATGAACTCTTAAGTCAGTTTCAGTGGACAGCTTGAAGACAAAGATGGATTTGAATGGATCAGATTCATACTGCGATGGTTCCAGAATTGTCTCTACTCAGATTTACTCATTTCAGAACTCTCCTGTTCCCGTGTAAATGCATTTTCACACCATGTTCTTGTTGTTTTTAGGTGCCTTTCTTTGCATTTGGTTCCAACTCATAGTGACCCTGTATGCAATAGAGCAAAGTAATGCCCAATCTCCACCATTCTCACAATCATCGCTATGTTTGGGGCCGCTGTTGCAATCACTGTGTCAGTCCATCTCATTAAGGTCTTCCTCTTTTTGCTGACCCTCTACTACCAAGTATAATGTCCTACAGAAATTGGTCCATCCTGGTAACATGTCCAAAGTATGTGAGACAAAGTCCTGCAATCTTCACTTCTATGGAGCATTCTGGCTGTACTTCTTCCAAAACAGATTTGTTCATTCTTCTGGAAGTCCATGGTATATTCAATATTATCTGCCAACACCGTGATTCAAAGGCACCCATTCTTCTTCGGTCTTCCTTCTTCATTGTCCAGCCTTCATATGCATATGTTGTTGTTATGTGCCATCGAGTCGGCCCCGACTCATAGTGACCCCTCCTTGGGTTTCTGAGGCAGTATCACTATGGAAGTAGATTGCCCCATCTTCCTTCTCACGAGTGGCTGGTGGGTTTGAACCGCCAGCCTTCTGATTAGCAGTCAAGTGCCTTAGACACTATGCTACCAGAGCTCCTACACATGTATATGAGGTGACTGAAAATACCATGATTTGGGTCAGGCAAACCTTAGTCTTCAAAATGACATCTTTGTTTTTTTAACACTTTACACAGGTCTTTCACAGCAAATTTGCCAAATGTAATATGTCATTTGATTTCTTGACTGCTACTTCCATGGGCATTGATTGTGGATCCAAGTAAAATGAAATCCTGACAACTTCAACCTTATTTTCATTTATCATGATGTCACTTATTAGTCCAGTTATGAGGACTTTTGTTTTCTTTATGTTGAGCTGTATTCCATACTGAAGGCTGTAGTCTTTGGTCTTCATCAGTAAGTGCTTCAAGTCCAGTTAGCTTTCAAAAAGCAAGGTTGTGTCATCAGCATATCACAAATTGTTAGCGAGTTTTCCTCCAATCCTGATGCTACATTCTTCTTCATATAGTCTAAATTCTCATTGTTTGCTCAGTATATATACTGAATAAGTATAGTGAAAAGATAGAACCTAGACTCAGAATTTCAGTGATTTTATATCACACAGTATGCCCTATGTTCTGTTTCAACAACTTTCTCTTAGCCTACGTACAGGCTTCACATGAACATAATGAAACGTTCTGGAATTCCCATATTTTGCAATATTATCCACAATTTATGAAGATCCACACAGTTGAATGCTTTTGCATGTTCAATAAAACATAAGAAAACACTTTTCTGGTATTATCTACTTTAGCCAATATTCTTCCAACATCAGCAATGGTGTCTCTCATTCCACATCCTCTTCTCAATCTTTCTTGAATTTCTGGCAGTTTTCTAGTTGATACTGCTGCAACCATTTACGAAGTTTCCTCAACAAAACTTCACTTGTATATGATATTGTTCAATAATTTCTACATTCTGTTGCATCACCTTCTTTGGAATGGGCACAAATATGGATCTCTTCCAGTCAGTTGACCAGGTAGCTGTCATCCAAAGTTCTTGGTATAGATGAGTGAGCACTTCCAGCAATGCATCCATTTGTTGAAACATCTAAGTTGGTATTCCCATCCATTCCTGGAGCCTTGTCTGTCACCAATGCCTTTAACACAGCTTGGAATTCTTCCTTAAAAACCATCTTGATCATATGCTATCTTCTGAAATGGCTGAACATTGACCAATTCTTTTCAGGACAGTGATTATGTGTATTTTCCTTCAATCTTCTTGTGCATCTTCCCTTGATGCTTCCTATGTCATTCAATATCTTAACCATAGAATTCTTCGATATTGCAACTCAAGACTTAATTTTTTTTTCTTTAGTTCTCACAGCTCAAGAAATTCTGGGAGTTCCGGCAAGATGGCAGACTAGGCAGAAGGATTGCACAGACCCTCTTCAACAAAGAAAAGGGAAACCAATTAACACAGACACAGAAGATAAT
>NW_006921758.1:534158-556456 GCF_000298275.1 Orycteropus afer afer | reverse complement strand
AAAAAAAAAAAAAAAAAGAAATTCTGAGTGTGTTCTTCCTTTCTGGTTTTTTAACTCCAGATCTTCACACATTTAAATATACATTTTTAAATTTTTATTGTGATTTGAGTGGAAGTTTACATTGCAAATTCATTTTCCATATAGCAGTTGATACACATTTTGTTTCATGACATTGACTGCAATTCCCCACATGTAACAGCTCTCTTCCCACTTCCTCCCCATATTACCTCTTCCCTATGTCCCTCTCTCCCATGCACTCCCACCCCCCACCCCAGCTGTCTCCCTGTGCAAACTTCTGCTCTTCCACAATGAATCACTCCAAGGAGTGTGTCTACCTGATATAAATGGTCACTCCATATGTCTGTCTATAATTTGACTGAAAGCCACAGGAGTGAGTTCAATTCCAGACCTGAAGGGGAAATAGGGGCCATAGTCTCAGAGGTCTCATCAGGCTCTATCAGACCAGCAAACCTGTTCTTTATATATATATATATATATATATATACATATATATATATATATATATACACACACATATATACACATATATATATATATATCAGCAAACCTGTTCTTTATATATATATATATACATATATCAAACCCACCAGCTCCTCGGAAGGAAGGTTGGGCAATCCTACTTCCTTAGTGATACTGCCTCGGAAACCCAAGGAGGGGTCGCTATGAGTTGGGTTTGACTCGACGGCACATAACAACAACAACAAATATATATATATATATAATTTTGGGTTTTGTTCCACATTGCTCTCCCACTCTATCCAGGATCTCTTGCACCAACCCCCATCTGGGTGGTTGACATTGGTAACCAGGCAACATCTAGTTCTTCTGGTATCATTGTCACATAGGCTGAGGGTCGCATGGTCTACCAGTCCCTTGGACTAACTGTTTCCATGTGTCTTCGCTTTTCTTCATTTTCTCTGCTCTGAATGAGGAGATACTCATCGTTGCATCTAGATGGCTGCTTGCAAGCTTTTAAGACCCCTGTTGCTTCTCACCAAAGTAGGATATAGAACAATGCTTTTGTGTAGTATATATATATGTCAATTGAGTTTGGTGTCTTCTGAAACCATGGTCTGGAACCCACAGGCCCAACTACTCACTCCCTCTGAGTAGCTGGCTGTGGCCAAGAAGCCACCACAACTTTCCCCCTTGTCAGCTCTCCTGTACACCCAGGTATTCTTACAGCACATACAAAAAAACATGTAGAAACATTATCTGCTAACCCTATACATGGTCATGGGCATAGTGCCCCTTGCCTAGACATACCTGATCATTCACCCTGTCTACCCATCTATTCACCCATAGATCAATGCTTGCCATCACTGACAATGGAGTATTGTACATGCAAAAAAGTATTTCAATACTTTTACTTTGTCTTCTTGAGCAGCCCTTTGAAATCTTCTGTTCAGCTCTTTTTACATAATTTCTTCCATTCATTTAGCTGCTCTACATTAAAGAGTAAGTTACAGAATTCCCTCTGACATTCATTTTGGTTGTTTTTCTTCCTGACTTTTTAATGACCTTTTGCTTTCTTCATGTATGATGTTCTTTACGTTATCCTACACACCTCAATTGATCTTTTGTCTTAGTTTTCAGTGCAACAAATCTATTCTTGAGATGGTCTCTAATTTGGGGTGGGATATATTCAAGGTCATATTTTGGCTCTCATAGACTTGTTTTAATTTTCTTCACCTTCAACATGAACTTGCATATGAACAATTGATGGTCTGTTCCCACAGCTAGCCCCTGGCCTTTTTCTGACTGACGATATTGAGTTTCTCCATTGTCTCTTTCCACAGATGGAATCAATTTGATTCCTGTGTATTCCATCTGGTGAATCCACGTATATAGTCACTGTTTATGTTGTTGAATAAGGTATTTGCAATGAATAAGCGATTAACTCACTGCCATTGAGTCAGATCTGACTCATGGCGACCACTCCTTGGGTTTCCAAGGCAGTATCACTGCCCAACCTTGCCCAACCTTCCTTCTGAGGAGTGCCTGGTGGGCTTGAACCACTAGCCTTCTAGTTAGCAGTCAAATGCCTATGGCACTACGCCACCAGAGCTCCAATATCTGCATTGTTTGTACAACCCATATTTTCCATCTACCGATTGGTCATCTTTTTTTCCCCCAACTTTCACATTCCAACCACCACTAATTACCAATGAACCTTGAACTTGAACTCACATTTGATCAATCTCAGACTGCAGAAGTTGGTAAGAATCTTCAATTTCTTCCTCTTTGACTTTAGTGGTTGGTGTGTGTATTTGAATAATACTCGTACTAAGTTCTCCTCCTTGAATCCATATGGATGTTCTTCTATCACTGACAACATTACACTTCAGGATGGATCTTGAAATGTTCTTTTTGATGATGAATCCAATGTCATCCCTCTTTAACTTGTCATTCCCACCATATTAGAGCATACAATTATCCAATTCAAAATGGCCAGTACCAGTCCTTTTCAACTCACTAAAGCCTAGGATATATGGATCTTTATCCATTCCATTTCCTTTTTGATGGCTTCCAATTTTCCTAGATTCATACTTCATACATTCCATGTTCCAATTACTAATGGATGTTTGTAAGTGTTTCTTCTCATTTGGAGTCATGTCACATAAGCAAATGAAGGTCTCAAAACCTTTACTCCATTCATGTCATTAAGGCTGACTCTACTTTAAGGATGCAGCTCTTCCCCAGACACATTTTGAATGTCTTCCAGCCTGAGATGCTTATCTTCTCACTGTATCACACAGTTTTCCACTGCTATTAATAAAGATTTCACTGGTCAATTATTTTACAAGTAGGTCACTAAGTCCTTCTTCTTAGTCTACCTTAGTCTTGAAGCTCTGCCAAAACCTGTCCACCAGCGGTTACCCTGCAGATATTTGAAATAACTGTGCCATAGCTTCCAGCATCACAGCAACATGCAAGCCACCACAATAAAACACATCAGGAGTAATAATTTCTATGAAGTATACACCCACCAGCCACTCCTTGGAAGGAAGGTTGGGCAATCTACTTCCGTAGTGATACCGCCTCGGAAACCCAAGGAGGGGTCGTTATGAGTCGGGTCCAACTCAACGGCACACAACAACAACATACATCTGATCATGTCATCTCTTTTCTTGAGTACTCCCTTAGAGATGCATTTCTCCCTCTTTAAGTCAAGAGCAAATGGATTTTAGAATGCAGCACTGTACTGGTAATAGCTCTATCATCATAGTTTCCTCCACACAGATTGTTTCAGAAAACTTTAACTCCTCCCTATATATCCCTACATATTTCCCTGTACCATGCAGCCAGCCCAATCTGACTCAGAATTGGTTTCTGAGTCATTTCTCCATACACTGCTGGAGAAAGTAAATTGCTAATTCTCATGGAATTGGGTAACTATTAGAATCCTGCTCTCTGGTGAGAGCATGAAGTCTCAGGTATCTATGGTGGTACATTTACAGAAGCAAGAATAAGGATAAATGGTTAAGTATACCAGGTTCAGCCAATGATACACACTGAATTATTAAGTCTTATAAGAGATAAGTTGTACAGCAAGAAATATTATCATACCATTATTATAACAGCTTCAAACTCATCATTTAATTAAATTATGAAAGTTGCCAGTACAATTCTCATTCTGAACACACTAAAATTTTAAACTACTAGTGATACTGTCACCATGCCATATGAAAAATGTCAACAGATTTATACCTTAGGTAAGAGAAGTGGAAGAATGATATTTGATGTGAAATGATAGTTTTTGCTCTCAGGCATAAAACTACAGATCATCATAGTCTATCCTTGTTTAAATAGCAATACAAATGTAGGGTAAAAAACAAGTACATCAGTGAATTAACTTCTAGGAAGAGACCCTTTCTTTCTGACTGGTGGTGAAAACTGAACAACTCTGCTAACTTAAGGTAGCAAAAATCTTTACTATGAACATATCAAAAATTAGCATTGTTTTTCAGTAGCACTAATTTACTTTGGCTTAGGAGGTATGTCTAGCAAATTTTTTAAAAATCTGTGTAACAGGGCTTTGAATCAGCTCATGCTAGTTCAACCCCCTGGTGAGAATTTGCATTTCCCACCCCAGATATACTGAATCAGAATCTACCTTTTAACAAGATCCCAGTATCTAAGCAGGGGGTCAAACTAGAATGAAACAATTTGAAGCCCTGCTATATAATAATAATTTTAAGAAATAACCTTCACTGAGCATTTACTCTACTAATAATAATGACAACCACATAAATCACAGGTCTGTATTCTTTGAGAGAACTTTTCTCCCATGTAGCATCAATATTTTATCATACCCACAAAGGAATTGCATTTCATATTATCAATCACCCCCATAAAATTATACTTCAGTTTAACATAATGGAATATTCTCTGGTCACGGAGACGCTAATCCCCCTCAGTTATCAATAAATAGCATTTTATACTACATCATATACCTCTCTCTATGCCAATATCCTCAACTGACAAGGAAGCTTATGCCAGCAGTCCTTTTTACCTCACAACATTATATGAGGATATAATGAGATAACATATATAGAAGAGGTCTGGAAAATATCAAATGACATACTAGATACCATCATCATATTTTATTGAGATGTGTTGTTACTTCTTCATAGCGACTATTTACGCAATGTTAAGAATGTAGCTAAAAAACAATACTTGTATTTTGGTAAAATTATAGTAAATTGGAGATTCATTGGAAAACATCAGTGTACTAAACCCTGGACCTACAGTTCCTAGAGAAAATTAACTCTCATTTAATAATTCTGTATGCAAAATTTAACAGATACTTTAGAGACCTAAATGAACACATTGCAATGTGCTTTTCCAAAATCAATACCCGACATCAGCTTATTTTCTTAGGATTTACTTCAACTTATAAAGTCAAATATTAGGAGAAGAGAATATGTTTATTTAAGCATTTGAACACATTACTGAGTTCTGATAAGTTTTTATAGTATTATACCTTTTTATTATTAAAAGAGATAGAACAATGCTTTAAACAGGATATTTAAAGCAATATTTCTTTTCCTTTTAACATGTTTGTCCGACTTTTACCTAAAGAAGCATTTGAGACAATTGGAGATATTTTATGAACAGTAGGTTCTAGGTTTAAGAATTCCAATTGCTACTCTCTACATACAACTGAATTTGAAAACAAAGACAAATCTGTCAGAAATTATCACATACTATCAAGGAAAATGACAATATTTTAATGTTACTGTGCTATATTTAAATTTGGAAATTGTCATAATCACATAGTTTGACAACATAGTTTAAATTTCTAAATGCTTAGAGATATTATCTAACTAATCAATTGTGGCTTCATAAACCTACAAAGCTCCTGCAATACCATATTTGAAAAGAGTGTGAGCTGGCCAGGTGTGAGGAAGCAGATGTGATATGGGGACCGGTGAACCACAAAGTGCCTATCTATTTTCACAGATTATAGGGATGGCTCTGGTGCCACTGGTTAAGATAGCAAATTGATTTCTTCAATAAACTATTGCTCTCATTCAGTCACCACAATTTTTCTAAAATTGCCCTTTTGATCTGAAGCTTCCAATCTTGATCGTACGTAATTTTTTATTTTGGAACACTGAAATCTATACTCTTCAACTACTTTTTACTTACATGACTGGAAACACAAAACTTTCTTTCCTCATTCACTCCATTTTTTCACTACATTGAAATGAAATATCTTTAAGTTTGTTTCCATGTTTATTGGCTTTTTAAAACTAATTTAAAAACTAATCTAATGTTACACAAGTTTAAAAGTATGATGACAAGTAGGGGTTACTTATTTAGCAATCATGTAAATTAAGGACTACTTCATATGTGATGTTTATATTTTTGGCTTCCTTCTGATGAAATGTACAGTGTCTATTCTCTGAAAAGGAGCTCTGGTAGCACAGTGCTTAAGGCATTTGACTGCTAACCAGAAAGTTAGTGGTTCAAACCCACCAGCCATGCCACAGAAGAAAGACAGGGCAATCTACTTCCATAAAGACTTACCGCCTCAGAAACCCCATGGGAGTCACTATGAGTTGGAATCAACTCAATGGTAGTAGGTTTGGTTTTGGTTTATTCTCTGGAAAATAACAAAAAATTAGTATTTAAAAAATATATATATATATGTGTGTGTGTGTGTGTACTTCTATATATTATACACACATACACACACACACACACACACACACATATATATATATATTCATGTGTGTTCACGTAAGTACATGCATACTGATGTTCAGTGTTTTGAAATGCGGAGGGGTTTGTTTCATTTTCTTTTACTACAGCTACTACTAGGAAAAGGTAATTGTTTCTGAGAACTTGCTATGTAAGTACTTACAATGTAAGTTAATCATTAAAGTTAAATGTATTAACTCATTTAACCCCCATGAAACCATTATGAGATAGAAATTATTAATAACCCCACTTTACAGATGAGAAAATTGAGGGGCAGAGAGTTTCCAGTTAGTTACTTGCCCAAGTCACACAGCTAGTAAAAAGTCTAGTATTGAAGGTACTTTCAGAGGGCACCATGTTGACATAAATACTGCAACAAGGAACACATGGAAAACATTCTTTTTCTGACTTTCTAGTCAATTAAGAAGTTAGGTTATGGAGTTCCACTGACAAATCCAGTGTAGTTGCAGGAATGGTTGTAAGGACAGTAATGCTGATGGAAATGATGGTGATGGTACTGATGGTGATAATGATAATGATGGTATCTACTATTGTAATGAGTACCATGTGCTTGGTAAAGGAGCTCTGGTGGCACAGTGAATAAGGCATTTGGCTGCTAACCTGAAGTCAGTGATTCAAACCCACCAGCCTCTCCACAGAAGGAAGATGGGTCAATCTACTGCCATAAAGATTTAAGCATCAGAAACCCAATGGGGTCACTATGAGTTGGAATTGACTCAATGGCAGTGAGTTTTGTTTTTTGGATGTGCTTAGTAAAGCGGGGAGTCAACAAAAAAGGAGAAGTCCCCAAACAAAATAGACTGACACTGTGGCTACAGTGATGGGCTCATGTATAACAAGGGTTGTGACAATGGTACATGACGGGGCAGTGTTTCATTCTGAAACATAGGGTCTCTGTGAGTTGGAGGTACGTGACTGGGCAGTGTTTCATTCTGAAACATAAGGTCACTATGAGTTGGAGCCAACTCGATGGCCCCTAACAACAACATGTGCCAGTAAATATGTCAAATATTCTGTATCTCCTTTAATGCTCAATAAATCTGTGAGGTAGTTTTTACCTTTATCCTTCTGTTCTGGATGGGAAAACTGGAGCTGAAAAAGGCTAAACAGATGAACCAAAGTCACACAACCAAAAATTATAGGGCCAGAATTAAACACAAACTCTCTAACCCCAGCATGTTCACATTTAACATGTTTAACAGTGTCCTACTTTCAAAATAATAATAGCTAACATTTAACTGAACACTTACTAAGTGCCAGACATCGTACCATAAGCCTTCTTCACATATTATTTAATTTCATTTTCTCAAAAAGTCTATAAGGTAAGTTGTATTATATTCATTCATTCATTCATTTATTTATTCATTACATCAACCTGAAGAAGTCCAGGTTCTATTTTGGCTGCTGAAGACACAAGGTAGCTGTTTGTGTCACTGAGTCAATTATAAGTCATAGTAACCATAAAAGACAGAGTAAAACTCTCCCCTAGGGATACCTAGGTTGTAATCTTTAAGGGAGCAGATCACCTGGTCTTTTCTCCCACAGAGCAGCTGTTGAATCACACTGACCAGCCAAGTGCTTTAACCATTGTACCATGCTATTGACAATTTGAACAAGAAGGAGCAAAACTAGACTTGGTTCCTACCCTCATGGAGCTCACAGTCAGAAGAGATAGTGAGGCTAGGGAGAATAATTAATATGCCCAAGTCATTAGACAAGTAACTGGCATATCCTGATCTCTAGTAAATTCTCAATCTTGTATCTTTTCTACATATCACTATCATAATGACAAAAGTGATGAAAAATTTAAGAACACAACTGCAAAAGGAAATTATTCAGTCTGGGGCCACATGAAATAAAAATACAGATCAAAGAGTCAAAACAGTATCCAAACTCTGGTGAAAACAGGTAAGTGTTCATTGCCAGTCATTCCCGGTTCACCACCCTAATGCACAGATGTTCCAAAGGGCTTTCAGAAGAGTCTCCAATCCATAAAACTATTAAGAACAGAATTCATGTATGACCATACTTCCTCACACACAGGAAATGGTCCATTATGTTACTTCCTATGACTTCCCTCTACTAATAATACACTAATACTACTGTTCTAATTACATCACACCCAGGCAAAATTTTTAAATAAATAAACAGAAAGTCATGGATCTTTTTTCCATTCTATGGCTCATGAAAATATACCTCCTTTCCACACACACACACACACACACACACACGCGCGCGCATACACAGAAAACTCTGTCTTCACATCAATATGCCCATGCTAAAAGCTAAAAGGAGCTCTGGTGGCATAGCTCCTAAGGCATCTGACTGCTAATCAGAAGGCTGGTCGTTCAAACCCACGAGCCACTCCTCGGAAGGAACACTGGACAATCTACTTCCATAGAGGTACTGCCTTGGAAACTCAAGGAGGGGTCACTAAGAGTCGGAATTGACTTAACAGCAGTGAGTTATCCTAAAAGCTACCATAAGGAACACTGAAGAGGCTAAAGACTAGGGGAAAGGAAGAATATAATGGATAGAACTAGAAAGCTTGATCAGAATCCAGCTCTGCCACAAACAAATCACATCCCCAGTTTCCACTCTGTAAATACTTAAATGATTAAATAAAGCCACGAATGACAATTACAGCAGCTGAAACACAGTAGGTGCTCAATACACACCTATTATTATTGTTGTTGTTACTGATCATCGCTATCATTCCAACACATGGGCCATTTCACTTACCTCTAAAATCTTACAGTAGGTATGGTTACCATTCTGTGAAGTACCTTTCATATGATACATCTATATTCCATTCATTATTATAATTAACTTAGTATACTTAACTTATTCAACTAATTAACTCATTTGTCATTTTCAAATATAATTAATAGGCACCTACTGAGTTCTAGGCACAGAATTAAGGACAAAAATAAACAATGGACAGTCCTTGCCCTCAAGAAGTTCCCATCTAAAAGAGAAGATAAGCCCACACAGTATGACACAATCATAAAGCCCGAGCACTGCCAACAGCACAGAGAAAGAATACCTTACAGAGCAGGAGGGGCAGGGTGTCTGTTTGGGGAGGCTTCCTGGTACAACAGCGACTCTAGAGAAATGTTCAAAGGTAACAGACTGTATGGTATGTATATATCAAGAATAGTGAGCAGTTTGATCTTCCTATAAAATGTAAGGAAGAAATACAGAAGGTTTCAGAGTTATGCAGGAGATAGATTACAGAGCATTTATTGGATAAGGCATTTGACTGCTAATCAGAAGGTGGCCATTAAAACACACCAGCTGCTCCGAGGAAGGAAGATGGGGCAATCTACTCCATAAAGATTTATCGCCTCAGAAACTCAATGGGGGTTGCTATGAGTCAGAATCGACTAAATGGCAGTGAGCTTGCTTTTTTTGGTTTTATCCCCTGTGCTAGATAGTGAGCTCCTTGAGGGTTAATATATAACAAAGATGAGTATCTGCCATTCAGTAAATACTCATATTCACTGGAAGGAAAGAGGAAAGAAGGGAAAAAGAAAGGAGACAAAAGGAAAGTGGGGGGACACTTCAGTCAGTAATTTAGTGATCTGGGAGAACACTGATTTCTCAAAAATTCTTTAAATAAGCATTATGGAATTATCCTTCCCTCTTGAAGTTTCATTAATTAGGAACTTAGCTCTCCAAGGAGCCTGGCATTGGTGCACTTTTGTAGAACACACTCTGGTTAGTTCCCACTAGAAGTTTAGGCAGCCATGAAGTAGCCTACTGGTTAAAGGGCATAGAAGAGAAGTAGTCTCTGTAGTCCAAAATGGCCAGTGATTTTCCAAAACCCAACATTCTACCTTCCTATTGCACCAAATAAAAACCCTCAAAGACAAGCTTCCATCTTAGCTGGACATCAGAACCACCCACAATGCTTCTCAAAAAATACAGCGTCTGGCTCTTACACAAAACCTATTAAATCAAGCTTTTGACAGTGGAGTCCAAGAAATCTATAATTTTAAAAGTTCTCCAGGTAATCTGATGCCCAGGCAGACTTGGGCCCTGCCCCAGAATTTTCCACATGCTAGTTTTTCTACAAACCAAAAGAAAATGCATCCCATTTTAAAAGTGCACCAAAGGAATTCAGCCCATTTAAAAATGCATTCTGGTTACTAAAACTGTCAGGAAAGCCTTACTTACTCCACTTAATTCCTTCACATGTAATTTGCATCCATTTCCTTTATTTATCTCTTTAGTGAAGTTAAGATGTTGACCCCTAGTCTCTGTTTAAGGTAAATACACAGGTACTTACTGAAGTCTGTTACAAAATCATGTCCTCATCTGAAACCCCAAAAGCAAAAATACTAATAATCAGACACTTCCATTCATTTCTTTTTCATTCAGCCAACAAGCATTTATCAAGCACCTAATCTGAATCAGTCCTTCTGACACCATGAGGTACTTGGCAATGAAAGACATTACCCCACACTCAAGCAGTTTAGGGACAGAAACAAATGAACACAATCCAGTGTGCATGTTGTAGTGGAGCCCAGAGTACTATAAGAAAACAGAAGCAGGGACTTAAAGCATCCTGCAGGATCAGGGGAGACTTCCTGGAGGACACGTCGCTTAAGCTGAATCTTGAAGAATGGGCAGGAGTTAGCTAGGCAAAAAAAGAAGGAAGGAAACAGCTGGCAGAGAAAACAACAGGTGCCAACTCATGGAGGCAGAAAACAAATTGGTATGGGCAGGGAACCACAAATCATGTACTCTTTCTGGAACAGAAGTTTTGTTGGGGTTTGTCAGGGGAGAAAAGGGCCTGAGATAAGATCAGAATGGCCTTTCCACCATGGAGAGTTTAATTGTATCCTAAAAGTAAAGGAGAGCCACTGACCAATTTTAATTGAGTTTTGTGGTTAGGTTTACATTTTAGAAAGGTCACAACTGTAGTGTGCAGAAGCTGTGGATTGGCCATGACTGCAACCATATGATCAGGTAAGAGGACATTAAAGTAACAGAGATAATGACACCTGGGAGAGGAAAAAGCAAATTTCAGAGATATTTAAGAGTTGAAATTGTCAGGACTTTGTGACTAGAAGATGATAAGGAAACAAAACATCACAGGCCTTCTTCACAGCACTACTGGGGCTCCAAAATGTAGCAAGGCAGTGTCAGGATTTGAGCATGGACTATGCTTCAGTTTGCCTGGAGTCAAATCCCACCACTGCCATTTTCTTGTTGAGGAAATCAAATTATTTAATCTCTCTGCGTACCTACCCCTCATCTGTAAAATGGAGATGATTATGACTACAGCATCTAGTACCCACTTACAGCTTTAAATGTTTTCTTTTTAAATATTCTTTTTCTTCTGGTGTTTTCATGTTCTTGATCATCAAAGATTCTAATGTTTTCAAACAAAGATGCATTAATTCTATGCCAGGCCCATTTCTGCCCTAAATTTTGTAATCTAAACTCACATTCTTTAATTTTGTTTTCTGTCTTGATTAACATTTTCAGGATTCTCCATTTGGTTTCTCCTTGCTCGCGACTTTTTATGGATCAGGTCTGTCTCTTCCTAGTGCACTTGTGTATGTTCTAGATTCTCAACTTTGTGATGCTTTTTATTAACTCACACCTTTAGCGTTTCCATCCTATAGGTTTCTATTATTTTAATCTCATACCATACAGCAAACAGAGACCATACAGCAGAGACAGGGCCACCTTCTGTGATGCCCTAGGTTAGCTCATTATGAAAATGTTAAACAAAAAAACAAAACAAAACAAAAATCCCCAGACACACGCATCTTATGAATAGATTTCTATTCTCTGTAGAATGAAGAAATCTGTTTTTACTTTGTAAAGCTCACTTTGTGGGTGGGTGTTCAATAAACTATACTAAGCTTTAAATTATGATACTGGGTATCCACCAGGGAAGATGAATGCCGCATACCAAAAATCTTTTTTCCTCCATCAAGTTAACTGATTACAATTGGAGTTTCCTCAAATAAGCCTGTTTGATAATTTGTCTCATTACTACTGGAAAGGAAATGGAAATCAAGGACTTGAGGGCAGGAAGCAGTAAGCAAATATGATCAAAGGTTATACTGGCTAAGATGTTGATTTAGTGCAAAATAATAAAATAAAAGATTCATGTCATATCAAGTAATATTTATTACAGTAGTCTTCAAACCATAGACTTCTAAACTATTAATTAGGCTAGTATACTCCAGCATTATATGCCATACAAAGTAACTGCAGGAGAATAATCTTAAAACATTAAATACAGATGTCTTTAAATGCAAACCAAAGCACAGATGATGTAGAAAACCAACACTGAGTGCCATTTATTACTTTCCAACTAATTCTAGGTTTAGAATGTACTTTGAATCTGATTGTGCCCAATTACCCACATCTATATTATATCATCTCTAAGCATCATTACAACATCAGCCTCAATCTTGTGGGAAGGAGTATAAACAATGGCCAGTTGGCTAAAGATAGATCATTACTGACACATCCACAATAAGTGAGGTAACTAGGAATAATGAGTATAATCAAGAGAAGTAAATTTAGGCTAAATACCAAGAGAGAATGTTCAACAGTGAGGACAGATTAAGCCAGAGACTTTCCAAGTTAAGTGATGAAGATCAATGAAACACTTAAATCCATTAAGAACAGCTTTTCATTCGTAAGGATGGTTTGATAAAGGATTCCAAACAGAGACAAATAATATTTCTTTTCAGATTGGAATAGTTAAACAAAACTAGGTTGACCAAGTGATTTCCTCACAAAATAAGAAAATGTACTTTGCAAATTAATCTATTCTGACAAGCGTTAGGTAACAGTTGTGAGAAGCATTTTGCAGTCAAAATGATAAAAGTTCAAATCTCATCTCTCTCACTTACCAGGAGAGAAGATATTAGCATTTTGGAGCTTTGGTTTCCTTAACTGAAGATTAGTACATGAAAGCCTGGCTTGCAGGGCTCCTGTAAAGTTTTAATATGATCATATATCAATGAATCCAAGTATTAATTAATAAATGAGCCCTGAATTGTACCTCCACCCACTGTCATCAAATCAATTCTGACACACAGTGACCCTATAATACTGTGAATGTTTCATAAATGGTAGATATTGTGATTATTAGATTTCTACCTCTATATAATGTTACTGAGGCATTTTGTTTCATAATAATTTACAAATAAGCATATTTTCTTTTTCAGTGTAGTCAATCATGAATCAAGTTAGACTGCTGATTTACAAATGATGTGGAGCTGTATTTTTAAACTCAGTTTTCCCAAATATCTAGCAAAGTCAGGTTAAGATATTTGCTTCTATTTTAACATAATTCATAAAGCTTGCACACAACCAGAAAGCTGGGCCATTTGCTCCCTGACACTCTTATCACCGACTTCTTTCCTGTTTAACATGAAAAACAAATTACAAATTTTAAATTTCAGTTAACCAGAATGTTAAAAAGGTAGGAAGTTATGGTCAATTGTATTTTTTATTTTTATTTGAATGTTCTGACTAAATAACTAGAAACTTATTTTTGTCTAAATTTCCAATATTAAAAATCACATTGTTGTTGTCGTTGTTATGTGCCGTCGAGTCGGCCCCAACTCATAGCGACCCCTCCTTGGGTTTCCGAGGCAGTATCACTACGGAAGTAGGATTGCCCAACCTTCCTTCCGAGAGTGGCTGGTGGGTTTGAACCGCCAGCCTTCTGGTTAGCAGTCAAGTGCTTTAGCCACTATGCTACCAGAGCTCCTAGCTTTCTGTTTTATATAAGGAGCTCTGGAGGCATGGTGCCTAAGGCATTTGACTGGTAACCAGAAAGTTAGCAGTTCAAACTCACCAGCCACTCAGCAGAACGAAGACTGGGCAATCTAATTCCGTAAAGATTCAGTGCCTCGGAAACCCAAAGGGGGTCACTATAAGTCAGAATCGACTCAATGGCACTGAGTTAGAAGTTTTCTGTGTTGTATCATATCATGTACAAAATCTAATCTTTCTGTAAGATTACAGATGTCCCTTAATGGGGGGCCATTATTTGAGAATTATTTCTGGGGTTCTGATAAATTGGTGATTTAATTAAAAGGGATGTTAAGGTGTGTTATGAACAGAATAAGTAAGCATTCTTTGTACTCCAACTTATAAAATCATAAATGAACCAATTAAAGAATAATGGTGTAGCTTTTACACATCTGTTATATTATTAAAACAAAAAGTTTTCAAGAAGTTTATGCACTTTTAATATGCAACAGCATTAGTCAGTAAAAAACAAAAACCCTGATGCATTCAGAGCCTATAGATCTAAACCAGACAAAACAAAGCCTTAAAAATGTGTTTGTTCATTAATTTTTAAAAAGCCAGACTCTGAGTTGTTATCATGTCAACTGGCACCAAACCATACTCAATTTAGTACAACTACAAAGTGGAACCCATAGTCTACAATGGCAGGGTTTTTGATCACACTAATTAACAGCCATTTTGTTTAAAATAAACAGATACGAGTCTAATTGCCTTTTTTACATAAGAAAGGGAAGATCTTAAAAGTAAAAACATGCAAAAGGAAAGATCAGACAAACTCCACTCAGACAGATAAGCAAAGTGTGTGTGAAAGGAACCCAGAGGAAGTTCAAGTTGCTCTTTGGATTGACAGCCCAATGAAGCAAAGGGAATTAGTCACTCAGAAAGGGGAAAGTACAACAGCCTTGTAACTACCCATTCTTTCATGTTTCCCCTCACAAAGGGATTGTACCTTACTTTATGATGTGGTAGGCAGTAGCAGGCCTGACAATCCTAATTAGGAGAGAACCTTTTATTATGGAGAAATCATTTCTTTCTACCCTAGCACACACTGCCAGAAGAGGACATAAAACTCCAAAACCAAACTCACTGCCATAGAATCAGATCCGACTCATAGTGACCCCGCAATGGATTTCCCAGGCAGTATCACTACGGAAGTAGATCACCCAATCTTCCTTGCAAGGAGTGGCTGGTGGGTTTGAACCACCAGCCTTCTGGTTAGCAGTCAAATGCCTTAGGCACTACACCACCAGAGCTCCCAGAAGAAGACACAGGGAAACTAAAAGTACAAAGATAAAATGCGGACTTGTTCACCAAGGTTCCAGGTGTTTTACTTGAATTCTGTATCCAAACAAATGAATCCCTGGATCAGCAGCTTGTGTTGCCTAAGTCTTTAACTAACAAACATGATTATTATTGGATCATAATTTAAAGACCAGGGATGGAATTTCTGTGCATGCTTGAGGGGTGACTGTAGGGTTGCTATGAGGCAGAATTGACTTGATGGCAGTGGGTTTGGATTTTTTGGTTTTAGCTTGTAAAAGCAATTCCCAGACATTCAGAGACGTCTTCGCTTGCCAGAGTTATGAGGAAGAACATTATCAGACACACTGCCTGGTTTATTTGTTTTCTTATTTAAAAAAAAAAAAAAAAACTTTGTGATTTGGATGAAGTATATATGTTGTTGTTGTTGTTACGTGCCATCGAGTCAGACCCAACTCACAGCGACCCCTCCTTGGGTTTCCGAGGCAGTGTCTCTATGGAAGTAGATTGCCCCATCTTCCTCCTGAGGAGTGGCTGGTGGGTTTGAATCACCAGCCTTCTGGTTAGCAGTCAAGTGCCTTAGGCACTATGCTACCGGAGAAGTTTATATAGCAAATCAGTTTTCTATTCAACCACTCATACACATCTTGCTTCATGCCATTGATTGCAATCCCCACAATGTAACAGCACTCTTCCCACTTCCTCCCCGAGGAAGGATTCCCTAAATCATTCTTTCCTATCATTTTCTGTCTTCTGAGATTTACGCCAGCAAATGCTGCCCTTTTGATTTCATATGGTTGATTGTTCTAAGGAGTGTGTACCTTCCTGGTGTTACTGTTTGTTTTACAGGACTGTTTACTGTTTGCCTGAAAGCTGAGCCACAGTGGTGAGTTCAGTTCTAGGTTTAAAGGGTGACTAAAGGCCATAATCTCAGGGGTTCAACCAGTCTCTATCCAAGCAGGGAGGCTTTTTTTTTTTTTTTTTTATGATTTTGAGTTTTGTTCCACATTTCTCTCCCACTCCATCCAGGACCTTCTACTGTGATCCCTTTTAGAGCAGTTAGTAGTGGTAGCTGGGCACCAACTAGTTCTTCTGGTTTCAGTGCCCAAGAGGTCCATTAGTCTTTTGGACTAATTGTTTCCATGTCTTCTTCTTATTATTATTATTAATTTTCTTCACTCTCCTTTATTCCAGACAAGGAGAGATCAATAGTTGCAAGTTAGATAGCCACCAACAAGCTTTTAATACCTCAGCTGCTACTCCCCAAAGTAGGATGTAGAACATTTTCTTGGGGGACTATGTTGTGCCAATTGACCTTGATGCCTCCTGAGACTGGTAGTCCTGAGCCCCCAGGCCCAGTGACTCATTCCCTCTAGGTGTCTGGCTATGCCTAAGAAGTATTCATAACTTTGCCGCCTGTATTTTCTACTATATTCATGCATATATTTACAGCATGTGTAAATACATATGTAGAAATATCCTCTGTCAAACCTATATATATTTGTGAGTGTAATCCCATTTGCCTTCCCACAGCTGTTCAGCTTGTGTGTCTATGTATCTGCTCATAGATTATTGTTATTACTGTTATTGCAGGATTAGTCATGTAACAGTATTTACTTATTTAACTTTTGTGCTGCTCCCAGTGTCTTCCTTTGCCTTAATCATTTGGTGCTGACCTCCCCCTTATTGTTTATTGCCCTTCTCTCCACCCAAGTTAATACGTGTCTACCCTCTAGTTAGTGATTTATCTTCCACACCTATCTCACTCCTGTTAACATTAAAGAAGGATTCTTTCTGTGTGAAAACCTTTTCTTCACTTCTCATAATTGTGGTCTCATATTAATATCTGTCGTTTTGTGCTTGACTAATTTCACTCAGCATAATACACACTAAACCAAAAAACCAAACCAAACTCACTGCTGTTGTGTCAGACCCGACTCATAGCGACCCCTCCTTGGGTTTCCGAGCTGGTATCACTACAGAAGTAGATTGCCCAACCTTCCTTCTGAGGAATGACATGCTAATTAAGTATCACTCTATATAAAACAGAGCCCTAGCAAGACAGTGGTAAGTGCTTAACTACTAATGAAAAGGTTGGTGATTTGAACCCACCAGTGGCTCCACTGGAGAAAAATAGCAATCTTTGTCCAAAAAGATTACATTTGGAAACCCTGTGGGGCAGTTCAGCTCTATGCTCTAGGTTCACTTTGAGTTAGACTCGATTCTACCGCACTTGGTCTGTAATTCCCGTTATTTGCAATGTTATCCATGATTTGTTAGGACCCACACAGTCAAATGCCTTTGCACAGTCAAGAAAACACAGGTAAACATCTTCTTGAAACTGCCCTGGTTCAACAGTGCTTAAGCACTTAGCTGCTAATTGAAAAGTTGGTGGTTTAAACCCATCAACTGCTCCATGAGAGAAAGAGGCAGTCTGCTTCTATAAAGATTACAGTCTTAAAAACCCTATAGGGCAGTTCTACTCTGTTCTATAAAGTTACTATGAGTTGCAATCAACTTGATATCAATGGATTTGAGGTCTTTTTTGTTTGTTTGTTTGTTGGTTTGTTTGTTTAAACATCTTTCTGGTTTTCTCTTCTTTCCACCAACACCCATCTGACATCATCACTGCTTAAACATCGTTTATTGTATTTGACATTAAAATCCCAGGTTCGTAAAGGATTAGATTTCTTTTTATCCATTTAAATCACTGAAGAATACATCAATATCTTTCTGTTTGTACTTCTCTCATTTTATTATCTTCTTGAAAGAGAAAAACGTGCTTTCTGATAAAATTATAATTCAATAGTTTTATCAGTACTCTGCAATATTTACCTTTCATCTAGATTTTGTTTATAAAATGAATTGTTTCCCTTCCTGAAAGACTTTTCTATGCAGAAGATCAAGATGGGGGCAATGCCTCAATGCCTCAAGCTCTATCAATTCCAAACTCTCCAAAGTGGTTACTGTACTTTTTAACCTGCTCCTTATTTCTCCCTATTTTTGCTCATAGCAGCACCATCTGTTAGTCACCTGAACTAGAAATCTTAGAACATTATTTGTCCTTCTGCTTTTCTTCCACACCTAGTTACCAAGTTTTGACAATCTTCCACTGAAATCTCTTTTTCTACCTGTACATTCACTGAATTCTAACTTATAATAGCTCAGGACCTGATTATTTCTTGCTTGAGCTCCTTAGCTGATACCTTGTTAATAATATCTCCAGCTCTCATCCACTTCATTAATAAATGCCAAATAAAACTTAAGTGAAATAAGTCACGTAAGCTCCAATGATGTAATTCCTCTGCTCAGAAATCTTGCCTTCCTAATAACTTCCAATTTATTCAAGAACTTCCATTATCTGGTTCCAATCTACCTTTCCAGCTCAATTTCTCACTATTACATAATCGGAGGCCTCCTATAATCTAGCCAAGCTTAACTTCTCACTCTTACCCATTAAACATCCATATTTCCCGATTCTGAATCTTCTTTTGTATTGTTTCCTCCACTTGAAATGCCATTTCTCTGTACTTCTACATGTCTAAATCCCACAAAGTCTTCAGAGTACAAGTCAAATGCCAATGCCCTCATAACTTTCCTTAGCCACTCTGGTCCTCTATCAACCCCCACTGTATTTCAATTGGAAGTATTTACAGATAACACATTAATCTCTCTAACTGAACATGTTATTTTCTACCTTGCACATTTGTTGTGCCCACCAATAGCCTGTCATTTTGTCATACTGTGATGGTTTGCATGTAGCTGTGAAGCTGGAGGCTATGCAACCAGTATTTCAAATACCAGCAGGGTCACCCATGGTGGGCAGGTTTCAGCAGAGCTTCCAGACTAAGACAGACTAAGAAGAAGGAAAGGACCATCTGCTTTTCAAAAAACTGGCCAGTGAAAACCTTATGAATAGCAGTGAAACACTGGCTGATATATTACTGAAAGCTTTATGAATGGCCCTGAAACATCACCTACTATAGTGCTGGAAGATGAGCCCCTCAGGTTGGAAGGCACTCAAAACACAACTGGGGAAGAGCTGCCTCCTCCAAGTAGAGTCAATCTTTATGATGTGGACGCAGCTTTTGGGATCTCCATTTTTTGATGGGGTGTGACTCAAAATGGAAAGAAACAGCTGCAAACATCCATTAATAACCAGAACATGGAATGTATGAAGAAGGAATCTAGGAAAACTGGAAGTTGTCAAAAATGAAATAGAACTCATAAATATCTCTATACAAAGCACTGGTAAGCTGAAATGGACCATTTTGAATCTGACAGTCATATGCTTACTGTGCCAGTAATGACAAATTGAAGAGGAATGGTGTCGCATTTGTTGTCACAAAGAATGTTTCAAGATCTATCCTGAAGTACATACAATGCTGTCAGGGGTAGGATAATACCCATATGCCTACAAGGAATACCAGTTAATACTTCTATTACTCAAATTTACACATCAACCACTGAAGCCAAAAATGAAAAAGTTGAAGATTTTTACCAACTCCTGCAGTCTGAATTGACAAACCATGTAATCAAAATATGATGATGACTGATGACTGGAAAGCGAAAATTGGAAACAAAGAGCCATTGGCAGTTGGAAAATAATGGCCTTGGTGACAGAAATGCCACTGGATATTGCATGATAGAATTTTGCAACAACAACGACTTATTCATTGCAAATACCTCTTTTCAACAACATGAATGGCAGCTGTACATGTGGACTTTGCCAGATAGAATACACAGAAATCAGATCAACTACATCTGTGGAAAGAGGCAATGGAGAAGCTCAATATCATCAGTGAAAACAAGGCCGGGAGCTGACTGTGGAAGAAAACCACAAAATGGATATAAGAAGAGACTCTGAAACTTGCTCTTAAAAGGAGAGTAGCTAAAGTGAATGGAAGAAATGACGAGATAAAAGAGCTGAACAGAAGATTGGAAAGGGCAGCTCGGGAAGACAAAGTAAAGTATTATAAGGAAACATGAAAAGACCTAGAGTTGGAAAACAAAAAGGGAAGAATATGCTCAGCATTTCTCAAGCTGAAAGAACTAAAGAAAAAAATTCAAGCCCCGAACTGCTGTATTGAAGGATTCTATGGGCAAAATATTGAATGATTCACAAAGCGTCAAAAGAAGATGGAAGGAATACACAGAGTCACTGTACCAAAAAGAACTGGTCAATGTTCAACTATTTCAGGATGTATAGCATATGATCAATAACCAACAGTACTGAAAGAAGTCCAAGCTGCACTAAAGGAACTGGCCAAAAACAAGGCTGCAGGAATTCACAGAATACCTATCAAGATATTTTAACAAAAAGATGTAGCACTGGTGGTGCTTACTCTTCTATGCCAAGAAATCTGAAAGACAGCTACAAAGCCAAATGACTGGAAGAGGCTGATATTTGTACCCATTCTAAATAAAGATGATCCCACAGAATGTGGAAATTATTGAACAATATCATTAATATCATATCCAAGTAAAATTTTGCTGAAGATAACTTAAAAATGGTTGCAGTAGTACACTAACAGGGAAATTCCATAAATTCAAGCTGGATTCAGAAGAAAATATGGAATGAGGGATATCATTGCTGATGTCAGATGGATCATGGCTGGAAGCAAAGAAATCAGAAAGATATTTACCTGTGTTTTATTGACTATGTAAAGGCATTCGATTGTGTGGATAATAACAAATTACAGATAAAACTGTGAAGAACGAGAATTCTAGAACACTTCATTGTGCTCATGCAGAAAGTTTACAAGACCAAGAGGCAGTGGTTCAAACACAACAAGGGGATAATGCATGATTTAAAATCAGGAAAGGTATGTGTCAGAGTTGTGTCCTTTCATCCTACTTATTCAGTCTTTATGCTGAGCAAATAATCTGAGAAGCTAGACCATATAAAGAAATAGGCAGCATCAGGATTTGAGGAAGACTCATTAACAACCTGTGATATGCAGATGATACAACCTTGCTTGTTGAGAGCAAAGAAGTCTTGAAGCACTTACTGATGAAGATCAAAGATTATGAGCTTCAGTATGAATTATACCTCAATAATATTTTTGTAAAGAATACAAAAATCCTCACAACTGGACCAATAGGCAACATCATGATAAATGGAAAAAAAATTGAAGGATTTCATTTTACTTGGATCCACAATCAACACCCATGGTAGCAGCAGTCAAGAAACCAACAACATATTGCATTGGGCACATCTGCTGCACAAGACCTCTTTAAAGTGGTAAAAAGCAAAGATGTCACTTTTAGAACTAAGGCACACCTGACCCAAGCCACAGTATTTTCACAATCCCCTCATATTCGTGGGAAAGCAGAACAATGAACAAGCAAACTAAGAAAAACTGATGCCTTTGAACCATGGTTTTGGGAAAAAATATTGATCATACCATGGACCGCCAGAAGAACAAACAAATCTGTCTTGGAAGAAATATAGCCAGAATGCTCCTTAGAAGTGAGGATAGTAGGACTTTGTCTCATCTACTTTGGTCATGAGGTAGGAAGGGACCATTCCCTGGAAAAGAATATTATATTTGGTAAAGTGGAAGGGCAGTGAAAAAGAGGAGGACCCTCAAGGAGATGGATTCCCACAGTAGCTGCAACAATGGTCTCAAACATAGCAGGATATGTGAGGATAATGCAGGACCAAGCAGTCTTTAATTCTGTGGTACACAGTGTCATTATGAGGCAGAACCAAATCAATGGCGCCTAACCACACCAACAATTGGAAAATAAGGTAATATCTATTGAGTGCTTATTATGACCAGAACTAGCTAAGCACTAGCTAAGTGTAGATTCTTGTGTCTACATATATGATCTCATTTACTCTTTGCAACAACTCTTTTACAGTTGAACATTTCCAAGACCACATGCTTCTTTAATGATATGTATAGTGTCTCTCTTTTAGCTCCTAGGATCTTAAGACAACACTTTGTACACAGTATAATTTCAGTAAAAGTAGATTAAAGAGATGA
>NW_006921758.1:494520-525913 GCF_000298275.1 Orycteropus afer afer | reverse complement strand
AATATAAAATTAAAGCAACGCCTAAGGAAAAAAAAAATTTTTTTACATTAGGAAAAATCAGAAGAGTATCCAGATATTTATTCAATTTTGTATATTTTGCTCACTACTTTATTATGGGATAGCTCCTTGCTAGGTGCGAGAGAATTTATTTTAAAAAATAACAATAATAAGAGCTAATTCTTATCAGATACCTCTATGGATCATTCACTATTCTAAACACATGCCAATGTTAATCCATTTAGTAATGAGAGCTATTCAATTCCTACATTTAGAAGCAAATAACTGAGACACAAAGATATAACTAAATAGCCCAAGGTCCCACAGCTACTGAGTGCTGGATTAAGGTGGGCTGGCCCTAGAGCCTGCATGCTGAACCATGATGCCACACTGCTTTCTCAACACTGGGCTTCCTTCTACCTTCATCAAGTTCAGCACAATCTGGATTATTTGACAGTACGGGACGATTTACCTAAATCCAGAAATATTTTAAAGTTAGTTCCTAAAACATCTTTTCCATATCTAACGTGAAGGAAGGTTGGGCAATCTTCTTCCGTAGTGATACCACCTTGGAGATCCAAGGAGGGGTGGCTGTGAGTGGGATCTGACTCGACAACAGTGTTTGGTTTGGTTTGGATGGAATGTGATCTGGGAGACTGATTATTCATAATCATGCAGAGTTAATATAACTACCTGAAACCTGGTAGATTGAAAATTTTCAAACAGAATAACAGAATGTGAATAGAAGAATAATCTTTAACTTCAGACATTACATGAAAATTGTTCTTCCCCTTCAGTATTCATCCTACACAGCACCTATCAACATCAATGACTCCTAAGACAACAGAAGTAGCTAGTGCTGCCATTTATGCATGGATAAACCGTACACTTGCACAATGAGAAAGATTCCCATATGGGAAATGGAAGTACATAAACAAAAGAAACATGCCAGCATAGCAACAGAAATTGCCCTTAATTGACAGTTTCTCCTGACACAGAGTGAAAGATAAGTATAAATCCCCAGTGTAGAGAATGGGGAAATCAGGACAGCTTTCATTTGGCAATGATAACATATTAAGAACAATTTTACTCATAGATTTTTCAGTCTTTGAAATGCTGACACTCATATCAACAGAAATAGCATTCTTCTCACAACTGTTACTGTTATAGGTATCGATAGAAATATATACAACAGAGAAAAGATGTAAGTAATCTTTGATCAGTGTGGAATGACAGACGTCCTAAGAAATGAAAAAAAGTTCACACCTTTTCGTAAGATTCAAATGAGTCCTTCCAATCATTTTACAAATATTTATTAATCCATATGTCTAAAGAGTAGATATTCCAAAGTTCTTCATTCTGGAAAATATTATATATCAGAATAATTTTTCATTCTTACTATTTTATTTTATGATACTACTTATAAATGTTTATAGTAGGTGTCTTTATAGAACATATAAAGTTGAGGAAACCATATAAATGTGGATTACTGGCCCAGTATGGAGTTCTTGTGCCATAGTGCCTAAGGCGTTTGACTGCTAACTGGAAGACTAGGTAATATGCTTCCATAGAGGTAATGCTCAATGCAACACAACGTAGTGCCATGGAGTCAGATCCAACTCAGAGTGACCCCTCCTTGGGTTTCCAAGGCGGTATCTCCATGGAAGTAGATTGCCCCATCTTCCTTCTGAGAAGTGGCTGGTGGGTTTGAACCTCCAGCCTTCTGGTTAGCAGACACATGTCTTAGCCACTACACCACCACAGCTCCTTCCATAGAGATGTTGTTGAGATAGCACCTCAGACACCCAAGGAGGGGCCTCTATGAGTGGGGATCAACTTGATGGCAGTAAGATGTATGGCAGGGAGAAGTATACACAAGCTTACAGGACAAGTATTGAATAAAAGGTTACTCTAAATTATCTCATTGATACATGTTGCTATGTTGATATTCATTCTTTAACAATAAATCAATTCTGAATGTCTTACTTTGTTATTCCATGTACATAAATATATACATATATAAACGTCCATATAAATAAATATATTTCCCTACCATCACCATACCAGTATAGCAGCTAGAGTGGAAACAGAGAGCCACAATAAAAATAAAGAGTTAAAACAATGTTTAGGACAACTCAAATTGTTAGTGATACCTATTTCTACAATTTGCTGACTCATAAAAGAGCCATTCTAGATAAATGCTTCATTTTCTTCTTTAAAAAAAATCAGAATTTTTCTAGTCTTCAAATATAAAATTCTGTATTGAAGATAATGTTTTTCTTTCACTCAAAGCAAAACAGAATACAAACAGGTTGAATTCTTCTGGAAAGTGAAAGTACCAGGTGAATTAACTTATCTCTACAGAAATCTTTTCTTTCAGTGAAAGTTCTTACTGGTTTTTCTGAATCACTCACCACAGAAACTAAACCTTGTTTTGGACATCCCCTTTCTGTGTCACATTAATTCAGTTATTTAAATACACCATAAATTTTCTCTCAGATGAGATGGTAATCACGAGGTGAGTTTTCTTTTTCAAAATTGAAAAGCAAATGAGTAAGTGTGTACTTTATGATCATTCTCGTCTGCAAAAGTAGAAGAACCCATTTGTTTTAAGGCTGCATCGATAATAATTATCTACCGAGTTGGTCTCTCAGTGACTTGTAAGGAAGATGCCTATCTACATAAGGTCATTTTACCTACAATAGTAGCAGGCTTATGGAATCAACAACCAAATTACCTGTTCATTCACATGAGCCACTGAATGTTTAGCTACCAGTTAACAATCATTTGACTAAATTGGCTTCAGTTGTTTTTCCTAAGCATTTTTTATGTTTAACTCCACACATAAAACTTAATTTTACAATTAATCTTTTGCAATTTCTACTTTATTTTGGTCTCCAAACAACACATGAAGTTCTCAAAGTGCTTCTTCTACAATAATTCATTTTCTATGTTAAAAAAAAATATATGCTTATCAGATATATATTATGTCATGGAGATGGATGAATTTTATTTGTATCATCCATTTCAAGTTGGTATATGCTCTGATTTAAAAGTGCTGAAAGAAATTTGTGAAGTTTATCTTGTTGATAAACATCATCTCACTTGTATGGACAGTCTTTGGTCTTAAAAACTTTACAAAGGAGTAAATTTGACTATTTATCATGTCTCTCACATAGTACTCATTTAGCCAAGCTATACATATTTAGGTCTTCTAATCTTTTCTCATAAATCAATCCCCTCACCTATTAATCTTTCTTGCTGCTTGTTTTGGTTTGCTGTTGTTGTTGTTGTTGTTGTTGTTGTTGTCAAGTGCCGTCAAGTCGCCCGACTCATAGCGACCTCTCCTTAGGTTTCCGAGGTGGTATCACTACAGAAGTAGATTGCCCAAACTTCCTTCTGAGGAGTGGCTGGTGGGTTTGAACCACCAGCCTTCTGGTTAGCAGTCAAGTGCCTTAGGCACTATGCTACCAGAGCTCCTTTTGGTTTGCTAGGAATGTAAAATTTTACTCATGATTTCTCCCTCTTCTTAATTTAGATTCAAAGGACTATAAACTTCTTGAAGGCAGGGACCATGCTTTCTTGAGTTAAAATGGTTACAGAAATAAGATACCTTATCAAAGATAATCTTGAATCGCCTTTGCTTTTGCTAGCTGACACTGCACCTGTTGCTTCCTGATTTCAGACTGGCATCCCTAGGTGGCACAAACGGTTCATAGTGGCTGTTAATCACCATCAGTGTTGAAGGTTCAAATCCCTTAAAGATACCTCAGAAGAAAGGCCTGTTGATCTACTTCCAAAAAACTCAGTCACCAAAAATCCTATGGAGCACAGTCTATTCTGATACAGATGAGGTTGCCACGAGTCAGAATTAATTTGATGGCACATGGTTTCCGTTTGGTTCTTTTAGGCTAGAATCAACCACTGCTGAGCTCCTTCAAATTTTAGCATAAGGATGATGGGGAAAGGGGGGTGATTTCTTAATATTATGGAATGTCTTATGATAAACTAATTCTCTTAAAGATATTGAACTATATTTCCATAGTGGAATTAACATCACACATGCATCATAACAAGTAGTCCTTGTCTTCCTTTAGAAAATCATTGCATCAACAATATTTTTAAAATCATTTTCTATTGGACATTCAGGACCTTTTCCCGTAAATAGCATTCTGCCCACTAAAAAATTATAGCCTTGATTATGTTGTATTCTTCTCAACCTACTGCTTTGCATATGGTTGAATCTAAAAAGTTTAAATCTGGAAGTGGAAATAAAACATTAGCACATGATATAGTAATATAAGGCCCTTTCCTGAAGGTAATTTTTAACATTTATAGATAATAAATGCTTTGTACCAAAGAAATAAGAAACTCTAAGGGAAAGAACGATTTAAAGCAGACTCAGATATTGGAATTTAGAAGAGAATCCACAAGATAATGACAGATGGAGAAAGGAGTAAGAACATTTAGGTTCTAGGGGAATAGCTCGTACAGAAAAATTGAAATAGGTTCCATTAAAACAGTAGAGGCAGTAAACACAAGTTATTCAACAAAACACTAATAATATATCACAGCAGAACAGAGCCTGCAAAATGTGAATATCACATCCCAACAAATAATAATGAGACCATAGACCAGATAATTAAAATAACATTTGGGGGATTCTTGGCTTCAAATTATATAGATAATTCCAAGATTTTCCTAGTCCTCATAATCAAAACCCCAATCTTAGAGGGTTTTTAAAAAATAACTTTACCAGTAGTTCAGATTAGGATAAGAGTAGCTCTGAATTAGCATTAAAAGAACAGAATTGCCCAAACAAATTGTCAGCAAGGCTTTTTACTGTTTAGTGGAAAGAGCATACTTTGGGCCAGAAAAACCTGAATTCTCTGTGCCTCTGCCACTGGCCTTCTATGTGGCAACCACTCTGCATTTGGTTTTATGATCTGTAAACTGTGTATAATAACAAGTGGCCCTATCATTTGCTATAATGACTAGAAAAAAGTATCTAAAAGCACCAAGGAGAGAAAGATACATCGGACCTACCAACCTAGGACCATACTATTAGGGGACACCAGACTCAACTGGCACAACAAAATACATAAAAATCTTGTTCCACTACCTACTTTGGTGAGTAGCAACTGGGGTTGTAAAAGTTTTCAAGCCATCAAGTCATCTAAGATGCAGCTAATGGGGTCCCATCGTTGGAAGTGAAGAAGAGTGAAAAAAAAACAAGGGCATTTGGAAAGAATCAGCCCTAAGACATGATGGACCTTGAGACCAGAAGAACTAGATGGTGCCTGGCTACCAATGTCAACCACTTGGGAAGGATGATAACTGGCGATCCTGGATAGAGTGAGAGGGAAAACGTGGAACATAATCCCAAAACACAATAATAACCAGAATTACTGGTCTGATGGAGTGTGGTGGGACCCCCATGACTATGGCGCTGGGATACACTTCGGGCCTAGGATAAAACTCACCCCCAAGGGCTGGCTTTCAGCCCAATAGTAAACAAGACTTGTGGTGCAGAATGCTCAACCCTAGGCAATGCACCCATCTACTCTGTGGAGATACATCCCTTGGAGCAATCCACCATGGGGTACCAGAGGGGCAAGATTCTCACGGAGGAAAAGCTGAACAGACAGCAGTGCATAACTAAGAAGGGCTGAGGGGTGGGTTACTGGGAAGGGAGGAGAGGAGATTGGGTTAGGGTTAGGGATGGTAACTGGGCAGTGAAATCAAATACAGACGAAATGTTGAATGTAAAATAATTCTGCTCTAAATTTGTACCTCAAGTACAATAAAAAATAAAAGCACCAAGGAAAACGTCTGACATAAAATAGGTAATCGATAACTTGTAACTATTACTATTATGTACGTTCCCACACTAAGGCCTTTATGTATAATATGATTAAATGTTTATATCACCCTCCCCTCATTCCTGAAATGCTAGGCTTCCTTTCTCCACCTAACAAGAACATGTGGATCCTTCAAGCAACTATTATTATAATGCTTTTATACATTTCTTACTACATTCTATACATAGCCACTATATGTCTTCTGACAATATATATATATTTTTTTCTCCTTCAGGCCCTTTAAATTTTGCAATTATGTTTTGAGATACAACATATATAATAAATAGGTTAACTGACAAGCCATATTCCATTTAATAGATAATCTGAAACTCAAGAATATCAGAACATGAAAGAGACTTAGAAATGACCTGGTCCAACCACTATCAGACATGTGAGTTTTTTCTCTAATACCCCAACAAGAAATTAATTCAACCTCAGTGGAACTTGTCTAGTGAAGTCTGCTATTTCTAGTAAAAGCCCAATCCAATTTGAAGCAACTATAATAGAAAGTTTTTTTCCTTTGAGCCCATAACAAGTGTCCTGTAATGTCCACACAAGAAAGAGTACCCTTCTGCTGAATGGTCTTTCACATTCGGGAGCCGCTTGTCCCCTGGAGCCTCTCTTCTCTTGGCTCTTCTCCAAGTCCACTTATCATTCTGGTTGCTAACCCCTGTAATTCTCTTAAAGTGTGGTTTAAAATTAGTGAAAAATAAGACTTCTACAACATTACAGAGTATTCCTTCTGTCCCACATCACTTTTACCACTCCTTTTCTATATGTTCAAGTTCTATTAATGCAATTCAGCATCATACTAGTTTAGAGGACACTGCAAACAATTTTAACAATATATCAATGCTATGAGTTGGAAGGAAGATGACGCAATCTATTTCCGTAGTGATACTGCCTTGGAAACCCAAGGAGGGGTCGCTATGAGTCGGGTCCAACTCGACGGCACATAACAACAACAACATGAGTTGGAATCAACTCACAGGCAACTGGTTACCTAGACAGAATCCCCTAAAACCATGAAACCCTTTCCCATCTAATACAGAGAAAACACTTCTTCACTATCCCATCACGTGTAGAGACTTTACGTTGGTCCCAATAGCCATGACCTCCCATTCCATTTTACTGAGATGAATTTGAATCCTGGTACAGGCAACCAATGCAATGCTTATTTATTCCAGTCCCACAAGGTCTTCAAATTTGATCATCATTCTATCACAGTGCTCATCTGGGAGAGTTATATACCATGACCAAGGATGGAGCCATCTTGCAATACACTAATAGTTTCATTTCACCATGACGTCAATCTAAGTAATCAGCTTTCTTTGGCTCTGGTGCCACACTTTTAATATCATTGGCAAAAGTCTTGCTGATATCTAATATACTACATCTAGTATGTTCCTCCCATCAATGTGTGTGTGTGTGTGTATGTGTTTTTTAATTATGAAAGAAACACTATAAAACATCTGCCAGGATAACTGAGCTAAAGAAATAAATGACTATGGGATATAATGGCATGTAAGGCACCTAGAAATGAACATTAAACAAATGTCTGTGTTGCAGGCATTTGCTAAAATCAAAAGTTTATCAAATACAGTTTATCATTTACGAGTCAAGCCTCCAACACTCCACCAGTAAAATAAGTTCATAAATTATTCCATGAGTATGCTTTATATTTTTAAACAATCTAGAATTGGAGTCAAAGACAGATTTATGCCTTGCTTCATTTGTCTGAAAATGGAATTTAAATTTTTAAAAATTTTAAGAAATATTTCTATTTACTTTTTTTTTCACTTTTCAAAACCTAACCTGCATTCTCCAAATATCATCAATGTTTCAGTTACAAAAAGCAAAAGGCATGTACTCCAAGGAGTATATATATATATATATATATATATATATATGAGAGGTCTGCAAAACACAGAAAGAATATTTTATATTCTGAAAATATTGAAAAGGCCACAAAACAGGTATCTGAAAAGAACGGATTTGTAAAAAGAAGCCAAAATGTCTCCCTAATATTTCTTTGAATATTTTACATAACCCATTTCTTCATTTAAAAATATGCAAGTTAAAATCCTCCTTCACCCTCCATTTCAGACAGTGAGTTGTTCCAGAACAACAAAAATTACCTCTGTCTTATCAACATTCTACTTTTGGTTTTCTCCCAAGCAAAGACAGTGAATATTTAATTCTGGATTCCATTCAAATAGACTGTCATCATCACAACTTCTAACGTCTGCTTTACTAGAGAAGCAGCTGCCAGAAGATGAATAATTGCATCTGCCAATCAAGTTCATAGTAGCCAGTTGTCCTCTTTTTTTCCTGAAGATGAAAACTTTCAATAGAGTTTTAGAGTGCAGATGACATCAGGATTCAGTACATTCCATCCTCAGGGCACAGATGATAATAGGAGCTCAGCTCTCATCCTTCTTCCATAGCAGAATCAGGGAAACCTTTATCTCCCAATTAAAACATGGAAGAGGAAAACTAAGTAAGTCTCATTTCCCTGGAGCAAAACTAAAATATTCAAATACAATGTCAAAAGGTGTGGAGTTTAAAAAGAGAAAAATGCAGATAAGTGAACGATTAGTCATGGATCCATTCAAGTGTGACTTATGTTTGCTTTCACTTAAGGTTAAAAAAATGTTTCAACTCTTTACACTACAGGCTATGTGCTATTATTTATTTGTTACAAGGAGTTGCCAAGTTCCCAATTTCAATGCTTATCTGGCCAGTGTGTTACAAAAAGACTGACACTACCATAAATCTGCAGTTAGATCTCACTGAACAATTTTTTACTTAATTCTGAAGTTTTGTAATATTATTTTTTTTTATTTTGCCATAACTTGGAACTGTCAATATTTTGAAATCTTCTGGTAAACCCAACGCTGTTCTTAACCAGACCTTTTTTAAGTCCAGCCACCCTACCAGTACCAGATTGTTCTGAAGCAAATAGGTGATTTCTATTAAATATATTCTATTAGATAGTTAAAGGATATTACCATAAAACCTACACATAATCTAAAAAGTAAATCATCACAAAATAATTTTAATCCACTAGGGATTTCAAGGATTCTGTATTTCAAAAGTATTCTAATGGACAGTTAAGGCCAGGATGGGAAGAGATCCCAGCAAACTATATTTACTGTGTTAATGTATCATTTGTCTTCTGGGCAAGTAACTAAAGGTCATTTGTTCTTCATGGCAAGTGTTGAAAATAGTTTACATAGAAAGTCTAACTTAAAGGAACAATGTGAAATCCCTCAGGCCTACAATGACCTTTTTATGCCAACCACAGACGTCTAAATCTCTTAAAGAGGAGAACAGTGATGTTTGCATCCTGTTTTTCACTTACTCCATCTCCCTTTTCCTAAATGACTCTGATGGAGAAACTGGAATCATTTTCTTCTTGTAGATCTCAGTGTACTTGTTCAACTATCAGAGCCAGGTACCAAAGTTGAACATGTAACTAAAGAGGGGCAAGCTTCCAAGCCTGTACTTGCCAAGTGAGAGGGAAAATGTAGAAGAGCACAGTGAACTCTGTTTGGATGGGGGTGGTGAGGGACTTTGCTTTGATTCCCCTGTGTCTGAGTAGGTTTGTGGGAGGCTATTCAGTCTTCCCACACAGAGACTGGAAGAAACCCAAGGCCTAGCTTGAGCATGCCTTCTTCATAAGAGTGAGTATGAAGGAAGAGGAAATAAAGAGAAAAGGAGATAGGCCTACAATTAAGGTTGTGGCTATTTCACTTAAGAAAATATGTCCACCTTTCCAAATAGCTGATAGACTATAAACATTCTTATCTCTAGATCACTCAGTAAGAGAATTGTCAAGTGGTGAAAAAGTTGTCAACCTTAGATGTTGTTGTTGTTATGTGCCATCCAGTCATCTCCCCCTCATGGCAGTACACTATGGAAGTAGATTGTCCAACCTTCCTTCCGAGAAGTGGCTGGTGTGTTTGAACCGCCAACCTTCTAGATAGCAGTCAAGTGCCTTAGGCACTATGCCACCAGAGTAGATACATCCATCCAATTAACTTATTCATTTTTAAGTGACAAGTTGGCTATATTCCTTGCTGTCCCAAGGAAGGAGAGAAACCAGGACACTCTTACCAGCTAACCAGTTTCTGGCTAACCGTACAATAGGATTTCTGCTTATGAAAACTGACCCACAAACAGACCCAAAACACTGTCTAACTTTTAATGTAATATATAAAACCAAAACCAAACCAGTTGCCATCAAGCTGATCCTGACATGTGGTGACCCCATGTGTTTCACGGTAGAACTGTGCTCGGTGGGGTTTTCAAGTCTGTGACCCTTCAGAAGAAGACTGCCAGGCCTTTCCTCCAAGGTGCCTCTGGGTGGAGTCAAACCTCCAAACTTTAGGTTAGTAGCTGAGTGTCTAAGCACTTCTGCCACTCAGGAACTCAATACCATACATAAAAGCACTTAAACTCAAGTCTGCTCAGTACTGCCCACAGAGGCAAAAGGCAAAACTGGTTAGAAACCCTAATTACAAAGCTCTGTTGAGATCACAAGTTCTCCTGCAGTTTGAGGTAGACTTCATACATTCAGTGTGCTTTTTCACATTTGAATGGCAAAACAATGGCACAGGACAGATGTGGTAATGAATAGATGAGAGACCATTTGTTCTCTAGTATGCTTTCTCTCAGGTTATATATTCTATCAATATGCAAAGCAAAAAGATACCACTGGTCCTAGAATAGATTCAGATTTTAGTTTGAACCTGGGAGTTCCTCATTAAAGAAAAGAATTGTTTCTTGGAAATTTGCCCTCTGATTTCCCAAGATCGTTCAGGAGCATTGAAATCCTGGGGGGGGGCGGAGCGGTACGGTGATTCAATTGCTTTTATAGTATTTTAACATAATTTTATTTCTATTTTCTATAAAGTAAATTAGTCTACAATTCTTTCTTATAGTGTTTTCTTTAAAGATGACCATAGTACTATGTAAGCACATTTTGAAACAGGTATGAAGCCAGTGTGCCCAAATGTGGCTAAAACCCGAACAGCTATTTTTTTCCACTTACACAGGAAAATTCAGGACAAAATTGGTTACATGGGCAACTCACAGTTTCTTTTGGAAAGCTTTCATGGAAATTCAGACTGTATTTGATACACATCATATTTTTTTAATGGCGTGTGGGTGGGTTTGGAGGCACATGAAGAGCTCCAAAATCCATATAAATATCCAAAATGGACAGGGAGAAACACTCTCATTTCCTTTTTATTGTCTATTGTTCCTGTGCAGTTGCTTGTAGCATGATACCCTAATATTCCTTTACACCTATTTTAACATAAACATTAGCACCAGATTTCTAAAACATATGGCTAAAAATGATATCACCACCTCAAAATAGATTTTAAAAATACAAAGAGCTGAAACATTTAAAACAAGAGGTAAAATGGGATTACCCTCATTTCATCCCAAAGCTAATCCAGATAGACATATAAAGCAACAAACAAAAACCCAACTCTCTTAGTTATCTAGTGCTGCTATAACATATAGGCCACAGTGAGTGGCTTGAACAAACAGAAATTTATTATCTCACAGTTTAGGAGGCTAGAAGTCCAAATTCAGGGTTCCAGATCTAAGCGATGCCTTTCCCTCTCTTTTGGCTCTAGAGGAAGGTTCTTGTCTCTTCAGCATGTGCTTCCTTGTTCCTTGGAGATCTCCCTGTGTCTTGGCATATATCTTATCCCATCTCTATTTCTTTCGTTTACTTGTTCAAGCTCTTTTTATTAAGAGACCGAATTGAGACACATCCAACACTAATCCTGTCTCATTAACATAATAAAATCAACCTGTGGTAGTTAAGGTTATTGTCAATTTGTCTGGGCCTGGTTGAATTGCTCAGAAGGCAGATTGAGCAATCTACTTCCATAGTGATATTGCCTCAGAATTCCAAGGAGGGGTCGCTATGAATCGGATCCTACTCTGACCGCAGTGAGTTTGGTTTTGGTTTTGATGGAGTGGCTGGGCAGCTGGAGGTAACTGTTCCCCACGATGAGACTGGCAATCAGCTCCACAGTGGAATCTGCTGTGAGCAGCTGAGTAGCCACTTTAGGGATGTGGTCTGCTTCTTGTATATAAGGAGAAGCTTTGACGTCGGTCTCTAGCCTTTTGGCTCGCTTGAATCCTGCATGTAGCCAAATTGTTGATCAATAGCTTGCCATGCCCTGCTGATCTTGGGACTTTTTCTGGACTTGAGTTAGTGGCCTGCCATGTTGTTTGGTAACATTGGGCTGTGCCTTTTTACTTGTCAACTTTGGACTTGTCAGCCTCAGCAGCCAGTAGCTGTCTGAGTGAAAAAAAGCTTCCAGCTTCAGTGAGCTGGAAGCAGAGCTGAAGCCCAGGGTTGAGGGGCTTTCACCTACCCCTAGAGCCTGGCACTTTGAACTCAGACTTAAAGCCTCCAAAATTGTAAGAGAATAAACTCCTGTTTGTTCAAGCCATTCCATTTGTGGTATATTCCTGCCATAGCAGCACTAGGTAACCAAAACATAACCCATTCCCATAGTCATAGAGGTAGGGATTTACAGTACATATTTTGGGGTACACACATTCTATACTATTGCCTCCCAAAATCCATCACACTGTCATATGCAAAACACATTAACCCCATCACATTTTCCCAAAAGTCTTAAATGAACTCCAAGTCCAAAATCTCATTTTTGGAGTCATCTGAAACAAATGAGTGAGTGAGTCTTTAGGCATATTTCATCCTGGAACAATATTCCTCTTCACCTGTGAACCTGTGAAATCTAGATTAGAAATTATCTCTTTCAAAGTACATGGTGGAAGAGGCACAAAATACACATTTCCATTACAAATGGAAAAATTGGTGGCAAAGAAGGGGTAACAGGCACCAAACAAGTCCAAAACACAGCTGAACAATTTATATTAGTTCTCAGGGCTTGAAAATAATCCTCTGTTCTCTGGGACTCTCTGGGCAATAGCCCTGCCCTCTGGTCTCTGGGTTTTGGCCATGCTTTCTGGATTCCAGGTGGAGGTCCCTAGCCCTGGGCTTCAGCTCCACCTTCCAGGCCCACTGGGATGGCAACTCTGCTACTTTGGCTTTGGACTGCCCCATTGTACTAGTACATCTGAATGGTGACCCCACACCCTCAGTTCCCACAAGTCCCTTTCTTCTGTCCCTGGGGCATGTCATTCTCACCCCTTCAGGTTTGGACAGTATATAAGGGGCCCCATTCCCCTGGCACGTGTAAATGGCAGCCCCACACTCCAGAACTGAGTTGGTGACGATCCAATCTTTGAAACTCTGGAAGCTGTGGCCCCACCCTTTCAGATACAGGTGATTGTAGCCCTACACTTTGAAACCTAGAAGGTCCTGCTTCCTATGTTCCTATGTTCCCTCCAACAGTTCTGCTGATCGCCAAGCTGTTCCAGAGATGTTGTTGTTGTTGTTGTTGTTATGTGCCGTCGAGTCAGACCCAACTCATAGCGACCCCTCCTTGGGTTTCCGAGGCAGTATCACTACGGAAGTAGATTGCCCATCTTCCTTCCGAGGAGTGGCTGGTGGGTTTGAACCACCAGCCTTCTGATTAGCAGTCAAGTGCCTTATGCTACCAAGAGATGTAGCTCTTTTGACCTGTTTCCTGCCTATAGAATTCCACAAGCAAACAGCATTCTCTCCTTTCATTCTTTCTTTGTCCCCTGTGGTCTAAGCTGATAGGTTTTCTACTGTGGTAATTGGTTAGATACATCAGTCACAGGCTTAATTTCTTTATCAAAAGATTGTGTAGCCACTTCCTTAGTGAATATACAAGGACACATAGTACTTTAAAGATTTTCCAAATTTTTAAATTCTATTTTCATTTTGTATAGCTCTGGTAGCATAGTGCCTAAGGCACTTGACTGCTAACTAGAAGGTTGATGGTTCAAACCCACCAGCCACTCCTCGGAAGGAAGGTTGGGCAATCTACTTCTGTAGTGATGATGCCTCGGAAACTCAAGGAAGGGTCGTTATGAGTTGGAGCCAACTCGACGGCACATAACAACAACAACATAGTTTAATTTAAGTCCAACTCTTTCCTCATATTTTACTGTAAGTGGCAAGGGAAAACCACAGGGCTCCTATACGATCTTGCTTGGAAATCTCCTCAGCCAAATATCCAAGTTCATCGCTTACAAGCCCTACTTCCACCAAACATTTGGACATAATTTAAACCAGTTCTTTCTCACTGCATAAAAAGCATTGCCCTTCCTCTACTGTCCAATCACATGTCCACATTTCTAGCAAAACTGTTGCTAGAGCCCTATGTACTTCCTAAGACAAGAGACTTTCTTTATAGCTCTCCTCACCTCCTTCTGAGCCCTCACCAGAATTGCCTTTGATGTCCATAATTCTACCAAAAGACTCTTCAGGGCAACCCAGGCTTTTTATTATTTGGCACCTTAATTAAAACTCTTACAGCCTGTACCCAGTACCTAATTCCACAAACCACTTCTACACTTTATGTATCTGTTAGAACAGCACTCCACTCTGCAAGTAACAAATTCTGTTAGTTATCTAGTGCTGCTGTAGCACAACTATCACAAGCAGATGGCTTTAATAAACAGAAATTTATCTTCTCAGAGTTCAGGAAGCTAGAAGCTGAATTCAAGGTGCTGGCTCTAGGGGAAGGGTTTCTCTCTCTGTAGGCTCTGGAAGAAGATCCTTGTCTCTTCAGCTTCTGCTACCTGGTGCCTTGGAGATAGATCTCCATGTGTCTTGTTGTTGTTGTTATGTGCTGTCGAGTCATCTGCAACTCACAGCTACCCCTCCTTGGTTTTCCTAGGTGGTATCTCTATGGAAGTAGATTGCCCAACCTTCCTTCCAAGGAGTGGCTTGTTGGTTTGAACCATCAACCTTCTGGTTAGCAGTCAAGTACCTTAGGCACTATGCCACCAGAGGTCCCTACATGTCTTAGCATCTATCTTATCTCTTCTCTGCTCTGCTTGCTTGTTTAACTTCTTTTATATCTCAAAAGAGATTGACTCAAAACACATCCTATACTCTTCTTGATTCATTAACATAATAAAGACAACCCATTCCCAAATGGGATTATGACCACAAACATAGACATTAGGATTTACAACACATATATTTGTGTGACACAATTTAATTCATAGCATCAACATTTTTTTCTTCCTTTCTTTCCTTCTTTCATTAAGTCAGGGTTGCTGCCTGGGTGGTAGATATTCGCTCTGCCTTGTCTGATCTGTAAGTGAAGGGAGTAGTTAATGGGTAAATTACAGATGTCTTTGTATGGTGGGTTCTATGATTTACATTTGTGGTAAAACCCAAGGCAACTGATCTGTAACTCTGACTTGAATGGGGCCCTTACATGGAAATTTTTCCTGCCTGTGGCAGTACCTAAAACATGATTTCTGGGAAGGACTCTAGAACTTACTCTTCTAAGGGCAGCCCTTGCCAATGTATGTTAACTTCCTTTATTATACTAATCATGATAGTCCTTAACATCCATCCTATACCTTCATCAAAGCATTGTTTACTATAGTCACATAGTTGTATTTGGTTTAAAAGAAAAAATCTTAAGCAATGGAAAATTATAAATTATGGGTTTTCAATGTTAGAAATAATATTTGAGTGAATGTTTTAAAAGTGAAGATGTCCAAAAGTCCTCTGAAGTACAGTAGTTGTTAACACAATAAACTGACCAATATAGGAAAGGTATATAACTATAAAGAAGAGCAAGCAAAGCTGATGAAGTAACAAAGGAGTGGAAGTATGAAGTGTTGATAAACACTGGGAATATATTTCAAATCCAAAGCTGTCCATTGCAATTAGCACTCACTTAGAGTATGTGAGAAATAGACCTCAGTCTACCTTCCTTACACGCTTTCTCTCATGCCATTAAAAAAAAAAAAAAATGCTTTGCCTTTCACTATTATAGGCATTTATTTCACATTCCTAGCAGAATATTTATTAAGGTAAATTAAGAGCAAGCAAGTCACCCCATGTTCAGAATGCATATCTGAATTAGGGACCCAAGATCTTCACTCCTTTAAATTGCTTTGAGGCAATGAAGTATAAACACCTCAGGTTAGAACAAAATGCTGACACATATAATACTCACCAAATTTTTGGTCTTATAAAATCCTTAAGCTTGGTAACCTCAATCAAACTAATCCAAAAAAGAAGGAAACACTACCATCTGTCTCCTCTTCATATTATCCTGTTCTTATAAATCAAACCAAAAACCAAACTCACTGCCATCAAGTCAATACCAATTCATAGTGACCCACATTCGGGTTTTCAAGACTGTAAATCTTTACAGAAGTACGCTGCCTCATCTTCCTCCCATAGAGCAGCTGGTAGAATTGAACTGCCAACCTTCTGGTTAGCAGCCAAATGCCTTACTCACTACACCACCTGAGCTTCTTGTTAATATATTTCAGACTAGTTTAAAAAGGCTTCATAATGCAAGGTCCTAGTGTAGTACCATGAAAGCTCAACCACCTAGACAACGGATGATTCTGGTAACTAACTAAATGTAAGATAATAAAGGAAATGCCTGATTGATTTTTGAGTTCATTCCTCCTGATTTAAAAGTCCTTGAAAAGTCTCACCTCCACTGGTATAAAGCAAAGATAACATTTTCGCCTGAAGGAGATGTTTTGATTACATTAAAACAAATTGTATACTATAGTACCTGTCTTTTGGGATCTTTAGTAAAACTGGGCAACTGAAAATAAGTGAAAGACCTGTTCTAAGCCACAATGTGCAAGCCAATAATGATAGTGAAATGATAACTAGCAGTCATTCCACAGACTTCAGTAGAGTTCCTTTAAGATGTCAATGATTCAATCACCTCAAGGATTGATAGAAACAGAGACTCAGGGTCATAATAAACACTTAGAGCCACCTTATCATTGGCAGGTGATACTAACCAAGGTGCCCATAACTGAATTGCTCCTTGGAGTCTACAAGTGATACGTACATGTTTTATTCCAGATACTTGTGATAAAAATTGGCCTTTTATGAAAGAATGTTCTATGAAATAGTTTATATTTGTTGCTTTACAAAGGTTACAGATACTAGATTTATGATACAAAGTTTTATGTAAGTACTAAATTTTTTTTAGAAAAGAATACATTTAAATGAGAAAATTCAAGTATTTGTGAATGTCATTCTAGCGTTTTGATGACTTGTTTTTCTCTTTATGCTTCATTAAATAAAATATTTTGGTTGTCATGAGCACATCTGATAATATACCATGGTCTTTCTTAGTGTTCAATCCCTTTATGTACTTTACAATCTGGTTTGTCAAAAAGGCATGTTTTCCTGAAGGAATCCCATCACTTGTTAGGGTTCCTTGCCTGGACTTTGTGAGGCTTGTCTATTCTACAACCAATAAATGATACCCTTCTTAACACTACGGAGTTTTATTTGAGTGGTGGGTCTTGACACTTTCATCTAATGGGCAACTTTGAAGTCTCTGGTTAAAAGTCAGTGTTAGTAATAAATCTCAAAACTATCAAAGTCATCAAAACCAAAGAAAGTCAGAGAAAGAGCCACAACTAAGAGCAGCCTAAGGAGACATGCAATGAAATGTGCTGTGGGAGCCTAGATGGGATTCTGGAACAGAAAATGACATGAGTGGAAAACTAAGGAACTCTGAATAAAACATGGGCATTAGTTATACCAATGTCTCAATATTGGTTCATTAATTATGACAAAATTACCATACCAATGTAAAATGTTAATAAGAAAGAAAACTGTATGGCTATATGGCAATTTCCTGTACTATCTTTGCAACTTTTCTGTAAATCTAAAACTATTCTGTGTGTAAACCTTTTCTGGAATTTTTACAGTAGTGGTCTCATGCAATATTTATCCTTTTGTGACTGATTAATTTCATTCAGCATAATGTCCTCCAGATTCATCTATGCTGTGAGATGTTTCACAGATTCATGGTTATTCATTGAAGGTTACCATGGGTGAGGGGGTGGTGAGGGTAAATCACTAACTACAGGGTAGACACACATTCACTTGGGTGAAGGGAAAGGCAATACACAATAAGAGGGTGGTCAGCACAAAATAAACAAGGCAAAGGATGACACTGGGGGGAACACAAGAATTAAAGGCAAAAAAGGTAAATACTATTACATATACAATCCTGCAAGTACAGTAATAACAATAATCTAAGAGTGGATATATGGATAGACATATACTGTAAACAGGCATGAGAAGATAAATGGGACTACACCCACAAATATATAGGTTTGATAGAAGTTATTTATGCATATGTATTTATATGTGCTGTAAATACATCTATAAACATAGTAGAGCAAAATTATGAAAACTTCTTAGGCATAATCAAACACCTTGAAGGAGTGAGTCACTGAGCCTAGAGGCTCAGGACCATAGTCTTGGGGGACATCAAAGTCAACTGGTACAACACACTCCTCCAAGAAAATGTTCTACATCCTACTTTGGTGAGTAGCAACTGAGAGGTCTTAAAGCTTGTGAGAGTCCATCTCAGGTACAACTATTGGCCTCTCCCCATCCAAAGCAAAGAAGAGTAAAGAAAATCAAAGATGTATGGAAACAATTAGTCCAAAGGACTAATAGACAATACCAAACTCAGCCTCCATGACTGAGACCAGAAGAACTAGATGGTGCCCTGCTATCACTACTCCCCACTGGGAGAGGTCCTACATAGAGTAAGAGAAAAATGTGGAACAAAACTCAAAACCATAAAAAGACCACACATACTGGTCTGATAGGGACTGGTGGAATCCCTCAGACTATAGCCCTTAGTCACCCTTCAAGCCTGGAATGGAAATAACCCTTGTGGCTCAACTTTCAGGCAAACAGTAAATAGGCCTATGAAGTGAACAATAACACCAGGGAGGTACACACTCCTTATAACAAGAAACCACATGGGATCAAAAGGGCAGCATTTACCCACAGTAAAGCTCAGAAGGCAGGAAGGAATAGGAAAGAGGATGAATGGAAAAACGAGAAACACAGGGAGGAAGTGGTATGAGTGTTATCACATTGTAGGGATTGCCATCAAGTCACAAAACAAAATGTATACCAATTGTGGAATGGAAAACCAATTTGCTCTGTAAACTTTCACCCAAATCACAATAAAAAGTTTAAGTTAGAGTCAGTAATGATATAACTTAACCTAATTTAAAAACAGAAGTACTTGTATCAAATGGTAATGCCCTCAATTGTAGAAGGTACTGAAATCTATCGGGTTTGCCTGCCCCAAAGAAAATTACATCATGATTTTCCTCCTTAAAAAACAGGAAATGTCTAGGTTAATGGTATTAATGTGAAGAATATGTACATGGAATATGAACGTGGAATGACAGTATATGGAAGTACTCCGTACCCTTTCCTTTCCCCATGGCAATTAGGAATAGGCAGGGTAATAAGAAAATATAAATAGCTCCTCTTGAACCTATAAAGGCAAGATAATCATGGGACCTGAAGGGTTTAATGCTCCCTGAGGATCAGCTGCCAAGGCAAGAAAATGAAATATGTTTTCTGATCCTGGCCATCCAGCAAAAACAACAGCAAATAATAATACTTTTGAAAATTTCAAGGTCCTATCCATTCGTTATCTCATTTTATTCTCCTAACATTTGTATGAAACAAAAAGCATAGGTTATTATCATCAAAGTTTATACAAAAAACTTACCTAAAGTCACACCGTAAGTAAATAACTAGATTCAAACTAGGATTCATTTCAATCAAATTCAATCGCTCTATCTTTACTCCTACCTGGGAATGAGATGCATTCAAGAAAAGATTTTTGCACTTATTTTAATTTTGTGTTTTATAGTGCAATGCATAACATTGTAAGTATAATAGAAGTCAATAGTAAGGCAATTCCAATATGCCAAAATCTCCTATAAAACATAACTATTAAATAAAATGAAAAAGCACAGTATTATAAAAGAAAATTGATAGCTCTTTCGATCAGTATCCATGTTATGAAACCAAAATCAGTATTATTTACAGAATTAAAGTGCAGAATTAATTATTTCTAGAATTCAACAAATTTATCACCAAACACATATAACTGCTGTGCCACTGATGCTGCATCTAATTACTTCATATTGCATCATCTCTGCCATAAAATAATTTTATTCTTCGATTGTATGATACCATGGCAACTTGGAGTAGTCACTGCTAATCTACCATTTGTACCCAATTTTTATATCTGTTAACGGAAGAGTTAAAGTCCATCTTGTTTTCAATGGACCACTGTCAAACTAAGGACATTTAGCTATTCCCCAATGTTTACTCATGAAAGATTGCAGTTTAGTTCTTGCTTGAGTCATCGATAGCTAAAGAGGTATCTGAGTGATTTAGTCATTCAACTATCTATTACTGAGTGTCAGCTGTGGACACTGCACCAAAATATGGACCCAATATGAGGAAAATATAGCTGCAGAGTGTTAGGAACTTAGTCTAATGCAGGGGAACCAGTAAGAATTACATACAGAACCAAAGGACTTGAAGGGAGTTATCAGAAACCTTCTTACTCTTGTAGAACAATAAATCATTTAGAACCATAAATTAGAATCCCCATTTAGAACCATAAATCAGCCCAAAAGATAGGTAAAGTACCAGAAAAGTTATTCAGAAACTGGTCCTGGGGAATGCATTTCTGTGTTGGACAGGTAATTTGATATGGTCCCATCAGACGGAATCAACCAATAATGAATCTGATTGCTGATTTCTTTTCAGTTCAGTAAACACTTGAGAACAATGGTCACTTTTAGATCTGCTTTCAGAACAAAAACATCAAAAAAGCACAAACTATTTTTGGCTTAGGTTCAAGGGTCTAATTAAAGAAAGTATTTTAAGTTGTAAAGTATATCCCATGACACACCAACACCAGATATTATCCCAACTATGAATAACTGCTTGTTAGCTAATGTAACCCAAAAAAAAGTGTCCATTTGAGAGTAAAAAGAAAAAGAATGACAGGGATAGGGAGGGTGTGATTAGCCTAAGCACACAAATCTACATCTAAAGCTAAGTGCCAACAGAGTCCATTCCTAGCCAAAGCAAAGACGCAGTTGAGCTTTGACTCGGGATAATTTCTCAGTGTGAGAAATCATTTCATGTTTTTAAACTATACCAAGAATTAGTATGAAGTAAATCCCATAACTTTATTCTATGATTGTAAACTCAGCTGAATATGACACAATGATCTACACAGTTCATAGGGAACAATTATGAAGCAGTCTAATTCTATAACCAAACAGACTTGAAGAACGGTAGTCTCCATGTTCTTTACTGCAAAATGTGGGGAGGTTAGGAGGGTGGAATTCCAGATCCTTAATAACAACAACTTCTGTTCATTTTCAAGCAACTCCAACACAAGCAAAAATACCTATAATGAATAGCTACATCTAAACATCAAGAGGTTACTTAAAGTTTACCCAAACTTTTTGGAAAAGCCAAATCGTGCTATAAATCCCCAGAGACATGGTTTGCCTCTGTCGTTTTTGGCTTTGACTACATGAAAAAGAACAATAATTAGACAAAATATCATTCACTTATTTTACACTTCCCTCAGACCATTTCTTATCATCTAAAAATTATCTAGCTTTACTCTTATGTTTGAGGAAGTGAGAATTCCAGGAATTTTGACCATCTGGCTCAGGGTACCCAAGCTTCACAATTTCCAGGTAACTTATGTAATGTTACTGGGAGTAGCAGAAAAGAAACAAAACAACTGCACAAAAAGCCTTAAGGGAATTTTCTATTTGGCTGGTTAAAATGTTCAGAATTATTTAAGAGTTGGAAAAGGAACAATACACCACACCCATAAAGGGCTCCAGTCTGAATTCTACCATTACTTTATACCATGTTTTTCAATCCAAATTCTCAGTGTATTAATGAGAATAAAATAAATACACTAGTACCCAAAGAATGCTACTGATGTAATCTGAACCTGCCTAAAATCAAACTTCAAAAACATAATTTAATTAAAGAACATAGACTGGATTTATTACTTTACACCTTGCTCTTTATGAATACACAAGCTCTACTGGCTTCTTCCCAAAGTATGAAAACTCATCTTCCCACTGTTTGTGGTTTCTACAAGTGCCACTAAGCATGGAATTTGTTATGACACAGAACTGTCTTGGATTGGCTAGTTCTTACTAGAGGAAGCAGTTGAAAAATGATCTCGACAATAACTTAGTCCAGTTAACAGAGGCACTGAAGACAGCATTATAATGATGCTTCAGAGTGTTCTTATGAACATATAAAAGTGACAGAACCTGGAATGATCAGAGCGAGTCAGTCCACAGTTTCTTATATTATTTTACAGTTAAATCTATTGTGAAAAAATTTACTAAGATGCTTTTGTTATTTTTTTTTTAATGACTGTCTCTCTCATTCTAAAATATTATTTATTGAAAATCTACTTCTCAGATGGTACAAAGAAAAAAAAATAAGCAGCAGCTTTTGGCTCCTCCATTTCGCCTGATTAATTATCAACAGAATCAGCCTAAAATCCCAGGTAATGTAGGCAAGAGGTCAAGGATCAGTTTGACAGGCCCCCAAAAATTCAATAAGAATATTCCAAAAGTGACAGAAAGGAAAGCCTTTGTGCTAACATTCTGGGGGTTTACTGGGTGTTTATCAAATATCAAAGGATCAGTGATGGCACAGTCGTTAGAGCACTCAACTGCCAAGCAAAAGGTTGGTGATTCAAATCAACCAGGTGCTCTGCAAATAAATGATGGACAGTCTGCTTTCATAAGATTTATAGCCTTTGAAACTCTATGGGGCAGTTCTACTCTGTACTATAGGGGTCACTATAAGTCAGAATAGACTCAATAGCAATGTTTGGGTTTTTTGGGGAACAAAATATTTGACGTCATTCTCAGTGCTTTATAAGAATGATTTCAGCTAAAACTCATGACAGGGTAATAAAGCAAACAATATTATTTTCAGCATTTTACAAATGTGAAAGCAAAGGCTAAGAGAGAGGAAGTCACTTTCCAAAGATCAAGAAAGTAGGTGATGGAGCTAGGGTTCCAACCCAACAGGGCTCCCAAGTTCACAGGCAGCCCCTCTGCTGTTCTGTCCTCAAGTATTAAATCTATGCTCCTTTCACCTCATTCTTCCTCTACAGATCACAAGCATGGCCTCCAGAGAAGAGGAGAATGTGATCCTCACTCTATAAGTAAAATAAATCCTAAGTACCTATAACAATACATTTTCAGAATCTCCCAGCTTCAATCATTCAACAATTCAACAAAAACTGACTTCCTTTTATCTAAGAACAAAGTTCACTGACACATAATTCTTATCCAAAAAGAGTTCATAATTCATTATTTAAATTAGAAGACTATGCAAATAATTGAGATGAATTACTTGTGTTTTATTGACTATGCAAAGGCATTTGATTGTGTGGATCATGACAAATTATGGATAACATTGAGAAGAATGGGAATCCCTGAGCACTTGATTGTACTCATGAGGAATCTGTACCTTGACCAGGAGGCTGTCGTTCGAACAGAACAAGGGGACACTACATGGTTTAAAATCAAGACGGGAGTGCGTCAGGGTTGTATTCTTTCTCCACACTTATTCAATCTATATGCTGAGCAAATAATCCGAGAAGCTGGACTATATGAAGAAAAACGTGGTATCAGGATTGGAGGAAGAATCATTAACAACCTGAGATATGCAGACGATACAACTTTGCTTGCTGAAAGTGAGGATGACTTAAGGCACCTACTGATGAAGGTTGAAGAATACAGTCTGCAGTATGGATTACATCTCAACATAAAGAAAACAAAAATCCTCACAACTGGACCAATGAGCAGCATCACAATCAATGGAGAGAAGACTGAGGTTGTCAAGGAATTCACATTGCTTGGTTCTACAATCGATGCCAACGGAAGCAGCAGTCAGGACATTAGACGTCGTGTAGCATTGGGAAAGTCAACTGCGAAGGAACTGTTTCAAGTGCTGAGGAGCAAGGATATCTCCTTGAGGACTAAGGTGCGCCTGACACAAGCCATGATATTTCCAATCACCTTGTATGCATGTGAGAGCTGGACAATGAATAGGGAAGACCGAAGAAGAGTTGATGCTTTTGAGTTGTGGTGCTGGCGAAGAATGCTGAAAGTACCATGGACTGCTAAAAGAACTAACAGATCTGTCCTGGAGGAAGTGCAGCCAGAATGCTCCTTGGAAGCAAGAATGGCCAGACTTCATCTCACCTATTTTGGTCATGTTGTAAGAAGGGACCATTCCCTGGAGAAGGATGTCATGCTTGGTAGGGTGGAGGGTCGACGAAAGAGGGGGAGGCCTTCAACGAGATGCATTGATACAGTGGCTGCGATGATGGGCTCGAGTATAGCAGGGATTGTGGGGCTGGTGCGGGATCGGGCACTGTTTCGTTCTGCTGTGCATGGGGTCGCTATGAGTCGGAAACGACTCGACGGCACTTAACAACAACAACAACAAAAAGAGTGAGATCATGACATGCTTCTGCCTAAATCCTTACCAAGAGCATAAAAACAACGCTCTTTACCCTGCTCCACTAATCATCACCGGTTCTGGCCTCCACCCACCCCTCTTGGGTCATCTCTTATTAATGCACCCTTGGCTCACTGTCCTGTAGACACTTGACCTTCCTCCTATTCTTGAAACTCACCAAAATTACCCCTGTCTCAGGGCCTTTGTATTTACTTTTTCCATCTTCTCCTAATTTCTCCCATGGCTGGCTTCTCCTTTCAAGTAGTAGCCTACTGCCACTCTCTCAAAGTGGCTTTTCCTGAATCACTCAATTTAAAATTGCCTACATCCCATCCTGCTATAGTTCTAGAAATTAGGTCTTTTTCATTTTATTTACTTGAGTATGCACTGCTCTCCACCCTTCTTCCTCCCCTCCCTCAGACTGGGGTAGCCAAACTCATGAGACTGGAAACCTTGTTCTTCCCGACAATTATTGTCCCTCAGACTCCCAGAATAGCAACTAGCACAGTAACTAGCTACCATCGAGTCAATTCCAACTAATGGCAACCTCATATGTATCAGAGTAGAACTCTGCTCCATGGGGTTTTTGATGGAAATAGATCACAGGTCTTTCTTCTGAAGTACCTACCGCAGGGTAGACTTGAGCTTCCAACAATTTAGTTAGCTGCTGAGCAAATTAATTGTTTGTACCACCCAGGGACTTAGTTGGTATATAACAAAAAAATAACAAAACTCACTATCATTGAGTCATTTTCCGACTCACAGCAACCTTCCCTTGGTTTCCAAGGTGTTAGCTCTGGTAGCGTAGTGCCTAAAGCACTGACTGCTAACCAGAAGGCTGGCGATTCAAACCCACCAGCCACTCCTCGGAAGGAAGGTCGGGCAATCTACTTCTGTAGTGACACTGCCTCGGAAACCCAAGGAGGGGTCGCTATGAGTTGGGTCTGACTTGACAGCACAAAACAACAACAACATCTCAATGGAAGTAGATTGTCCAATCTTCCTTCCAAGGAGTGGCTGGTGTGATTGAACTGCCAGCCTTCTGGTTAGCAGTGAAATGCCCTAGACACTAAGCCACTTGGCACATAGAAGGTATTAAATAAGTATTTGATGGGTGAATTAAGTGCTACAGGGATTGTTAGAGAGATGCTTCTTGCATTTCCTTGACAAGAAAAGTTTTATAAAGTCAGTAGTGTACAAATGGACTTTCTAGGAGATGTGGCAAATTAGCAGACAAAGATGGGTGTTAGATGGGTGTCAGAGTCATTGCAAGGAGCCCTGGTGGCTCAATGGTGAAGCACTTCACTGCTAAGCAGAAGGTTGGTAGTTTGAGTCCAAGAGCTGCTCTGAAGGAGAAAGATGTGACAGTCTGCTTTCATAAGATTTACAGCTAAATATTTTCCATAAATATTTACAGCCTTGGAAACCCTAATGGGGCCAGTTCTACTCTGTCCCCTAGGGTTGCTATCCGTTGGAATCAACTCAATAGCAAGAGGTGTCAGAGGCATTGCAAAGAAATGGAATAGCATGAGCAGACAGAGAAGTAAAACCCTAGAGCGTGTTCAGACTTGATGGACTGGCCCAGTCTGGATGACATACATTCAACATAGTAGATTGATTTAACATCATGAAGAGCCTTCAGTGTCAGGAAGAACAATCCTGTGGGAAGTGGGGAACCAGAGAATGTTTCTGAGCAAAGAGTGTAAGTAAAATTTAGCATCAGAAAGACCAAAGGCCTTTTTAATAGTCCAGGCAAAGGATACTAATATGTTTAAGTCACTCTGATAAAACAATAAAAAATCTCTGCCCTTTTGAAAAAATAGAAAATGTCCAAGGGACAACAGGAAGAAAGAACTCTGAACTTGGTGCTCATAACTACTGGAACAGAAAGTACCATGTTACAAAGCATAAAGTTGAACATAATGATGAAATTTGTTTCTCTAATATCTATTCAAAAGCCCTTTGCAAAACAAACACAGATTTTATTATATTAAACCACCCAATATGACTCATCTCTTTGGAAATGCATCTCTGGCATCTTCTTTCCTCAGGCCTCAAATTCTTTCAGAAAATCAAGCAGATTAGTGGCCTGATGACAGAACAGAAGTCAGAACTCGAAATCCTAAATCCACATCTGCCACCGGTTTGCTGTTTGACATGTAGCTTTATGCTATTTCTGTATTTGTAAAATATCTTCATGTGGCTGAGTGTTTTATAAATTACCCATTGGTGACGATGAAGTAACATAAACTAATATAAAAAGAATCACATTAATACACTGAAATGAATTATAAACTCTTAATAGAGTTTCCAACAAAGTATACGTGAATTATGCGGTACTTAATTATTTCTCAACCAGACAAAGAAAATACACTCACTCCTCACTTATCAACAAGGTTAGGTTCCAAAGAATAGGTCATTATGTGAAAATCAGCAGTAAGCGAAAATGGATGATGACCACATGAGATCACAAAATGGGGGATGATTGCATCATTACATAACTGGCAAATTACATCAGCACCCAACTGCCAAACTATTGAGAATCACGGTCCAGCCAAGGTATCACAGAACCTTAATCATCACGCACAGAGTTACCTTGCAGCTCAGTGTTTGTTACCACCAGACATGTCATTAATGCAAAGAAGAGTTGAATAGTAGATTTTTTATTATTATTGTAAATGCAAAATATCAGATAACAAGACAGTTGGTAAGGGATACACATAAGTGCATAAGTACATAAGTCTGACTGTGTGTGAGAGAATGTACGTGTGTGTGTTACAGACAGTGGCTCTGCCCTTAAAAATTCCCAGATAAAAAAATTGAAAAAAAAAGTTTCTTTTTAAAAGACAAGATGTTGTAAACACAAGGAAGTTTAAAATAACACTTGTATAAACTGTTTGAATTGAAGAGAAAAAAAAAAAAAAAAAACCCAAGAGTTTTGTCAGAATCAAAAGAAAACAAATCCCAAATCCTGACAGCAACATAAAAGCCAAATTCTCCCCCTTCCTTTCATAATGGCTTTTCTATTGAGCTTCATTTTGACCTTTCATTACTTTCCCAACATTGAAGAATATTGCCTTTCAAAACTCTCCATTTCTCTGCCTCTTGTACTATTATTCCTTTTCCCATTGTTGAGAGTTCTTAGCTACCGCTGTTCCAATAAGAAATTCACAATCTTTGCTTTCCCCAAAACAAATATACACCACCATTTTTATACACTTTCCATTTTAAATTCATATCCCATATAAAAAAGAAGATAATCATAAAGCTATAAACATGCCAAGAAACCGAAAACAGAAAAGTTGGTTATCTGTTTAGAAAAAACACAATTGGTCTTATTATCAATCTACAGCCAATGAATGCACTCTCCCTCCTCAGATGCAACAGGATGTGCAGTGTATGGAAAAACTCGCACAGTCTCAATTCATTAGTCAGGGCTTGGAGGGTGGACCAATTGCATGACCTGATTGATAAAGTTTCATTACAAATTAGCCCATCTCTTTGATGAAAACAAGCAAGGCAGAGACTACTGTACCATAATTTTATCCTTAAAATTAGTCAACCAGACAAACACAAAACAGAGTTTGCCACATGAGGGGCAAAACTAATTTAATTAATTCATACACAGCACCTCATTAAGAGCAGTTTTAGCACTAAGGTTGCAATCTTGTTGAGTCTGCATTATTTCCACAAAGATGCCCACTTAGTTGTCAGGGGTGAGGGGCCAGGATAGGGGCATGATACATGCATTTGTGTACTACTCCAACTGAGAAGGTCTAGTTCAGGGAAAAATAACATGCACAAGCTCCACAGTCCCACATCCCAAACTTGCACATAAAATTTTACCTTAACTATCACTTTTAATGGGAGCACTGGTAGCATAGTGCCTAAGCATTAGTGACTGCTAACCAGAAGGATGGAGGTTCAAACCCACCACCCACTCCTCGGAAGGAAGATGGGGCAATTTACTTCCGTAGTGATACTAACTCAGAAACCCAAGGAGGGGTTGCTATGAGTCGGGTCCAACTCGACGGCACATAACAACAACAATAACACATCAATTTTAATAGATAGGCTGTCTTTTGCTTCTGTTGTATGTTCCATACTTTCAAGTGGTAGTGAAAACAAACACATTTCCTCACTGGTGCAGTATAATTCTTAGTTGACGTGGTAAAAAGTTAAAAAACAAAATTGTATTTATAAAAAGTAAAGATTATTATAAATCCCTCTAGGACATGTTGGGAAGAGATAGATGCAATGCTTTCCGATCTCTTCACAATCTGAAAACAACTCTTCACGTTCTATGGGTTCCTGGGACCTAATACTTAGAAAACAGCTTTCTTGGTTGTAGCTACACACTTCTAAATACACTTATATTTATTTAATATTTCTTTCCTTTTATATACTCTCCTATAAACACAGTTCTTTTTCAGAAATTCACAGAAGATCTTAGTTTCTAAATATCTTCTCCAATGGTATATAGTTGTAACCATGGAGGCTCTTGAAGAAGTGGTTGATTCCAGTGATGGAGGAGGGAAAATACAGGTATACTTTATTTTATTGTGCTTCACTTTATTGAACTTCATAGATATTTCATGTTTTACAAATTACTGTGTCGAGTAAGTCTATCGGCACATTTTTCCAACAGGACGTACTCACTTCATGTCTCTGTGGCACACAATGGTAATTCTCACAGTATTTCAAACTTTTTCATAATACTATAGCACACCAGCCACACTCCTCAGAAGGAAGATAGGGCAATCTACTTCTGTAGTGATACTGCCTCAGAAACCCAAGGAGGGGTCGCTATGAGTTGGATCCAACTCAACAGCACACAACAACAACAACAACATAGCACACTTAATAGACTACAGTACCGTGTGAATGTAACATAACATACTCGAATACCAAAAAATTCAGGTGAGTCACTTTACTGCAATATTCACTTTATTGTAGTGGTCTGGAACTGAACCCACAATATCTCCAATGTATGCCTGTACAAAATAAACTTTGAACATACTGTGGTGCTAGAAAATGAGAAAGTAGTAGAAAAAGAAGGGTTCTCAAAAAGACATGGGAGTCAACCTGAAGGGCTCCCAATGGCTAAAAATAAAACAATTTGAGCAATAAAGTAATAACTATAGTGTTGGGTCATAATCCATAGAATATTTATGAGTCTATGCTGATGAAAAGTAGTAACATAATAAATAAATAGGGGGGACTCTTCCTTACAGAAAAATTACTATTAATAAATGTAAGAGGAAAGAAGGAAGTACAAAATTACCATTAGAACATAACATTAATAACTTGTCTTGCAGACAAGACCCACTGATAGATAATAAAATTAGTAAGCAAAACTTCAAGAAGAAAACAAGATATTTGCATAGTCTCAACATTACTCCAATGATATTTATCAATTTAAAGGGAAATACATTTACTTTACAGTGGAGAAACTCAGCAGATGCCACCTTACCTAACTGATCAAGATTAACATCACCAGGGACAAGACAGAATACCCCTGATATGTCATCCTAAGAAATCATATCACTTCTGTGGTATTCTTGCCAAAAATGCATTATATCAATCTAATCACTGATAATCACACCCAAATTGAGAACTTAGTTTCTAAATATCATTGTCCAATAAATATCACTCTAAATAATATTCTATAAAATAAATGACCAATATTTATCAACATTTTCAAGGTCATGAAAGACAAGGAAACAAATAAAGGAAGGGCTAAAAAACTGTCACACACTGCAGATTAAGACAATACAACAACTAAGGCAATATGGGCTCCTGGATTGCCTATTGGATGAGAAATAAGGATGTTAAACTTGTGAAATGAGAATAAGATCTGCATTTCGTTAACGGTATTGTTAATTTCCAGGTTTTTCACACCGTACTCAAAAAAACAAACACACTGCCACGAAATCAATTCCGACTCATAGTGACCCCCGCTGGGTTTCCAAGGCTATAAATCTTTATAGAAGCAGACCGCCTCATCTTTCTTCTGTGGAGCACCTGGTAGGTTTGAACTGCTGACCTTCTGGGTAGCAGCCAAATACCTTAACCACTATACCACCAGGTACTGTGCATAAATTGTTAAGCTTGGTAGAAGCTGGATGAAGAATGTATGTGAACTCTCTGTATAGTTTCTGCAACTGTTCTTGTAAGTCTAAAATCATTTCAAAATAAATCTTAAAAAAAAGTCATGGGGCAAAAGGGAGAGGATAGTGTGAGAGGTTCTACAATGTGGCTGATAAAACTCATTGAGAACCACCACTGTCTAAATGAACAATCATCAAGATTCAACCATCACATTTTGAGCTGCTCAAATGAGAAATTCAAATTATAGGGAACATGCACAGTAAATGTTTTACTCTCTTTGATTCTGTGACTACTTCTCCATGGTTCTCCTTTAAAGCAGTCTTTTTAAGACAATTAATAGCTAGACAAATTAATGTGGCCATTTTATAGTAAAAATTTTTTATAGAACGGTTCCAATCATTATTGCATTATTTAATAATTTCAAAACTTAGACCTCTGAACTACAAATTTATCAGACAATAGGCCAGGTGTCTTTATTCTTACAGGACTAAATGTTTAGTCTTCTAAATACAAGACTCAGCTCAAATCTTAGGAAGAAAACAATCTCAAAAGTAGTATCTTCAAAATATAAATGTGGACATTTAAAAAACTACAGATGACTAAACGACCTTTCCCATTTAAACCTATACCTAAATCAGAGATACAGTTTTTTAAGAGTAAATGTAATGATCAAAAATAAATCTTCAAATGTAACTACTTTAAGAAGAACTAATTAAAATTTCATGAAAAGACAAGCATTGTGCAAACAATCCTTTTCATGACAACCCTAAAATTTAAAGCTTACCTACCATGATTCCACAATTAATATCAAATGCAAAAGTAGTAGAGAACGCTATGAAGTATATGTATGTATATATAAGTATATATAGAGAGTGTGTGTGTGTGTGTATATATGTAT
>NW_006921758.1:492845-494355 GCF_000298275.1 Orycteropus afer afer | reverse complement strand
TGGTTCAAACCCACCAGCCACTCCTCGGAAGGAAGATGGGGCAATCTACTTCCGTAGTGATACTGCCTCGAAAACCCAAGGAGGGGTCGCTACGAGTCAGGTCCGACTCAACGGCACATAACAACAAGAAGTATATAGAGAGAATATATATAACTCTATGAAGTAAAACTATATGAAGTAGTAGAGAACATATGTATTCAAATAGAACCTACCTTTCCTTGATTTTACTTGCATGGCTAAAGCTATGAACTCCAACTCCAGTTATTTCTTTTTTAAACAAAACCTGATGTCCTTTGAGTTCATATCACCTTGATGAGTGGATTAAAAAGCCTAGCAAACTAAGCCTGGAGCTAATCCAAACAAGGTGCGATTACAATATTTCCAGCTATGCTGGCTGCTCTCACTTTTTTTTTTTTTTTCATGCTGCATCAAAGATAAGATGAGGTGCATGTGAGAAGAAAAAAAAGGATCATAACTATTTAAAGTATTACCTCTCAATCCTGTGGTTTGCAAATTGTAAATGGAGTGGAGGCAGTATAGGTAAGAGGGAGAGACCAAGAACATCCAATTCTCTGAGGGAGACTTCAGGGTTTATTTGTAATATAAATAAAACAATTTTGAGATCTGACCATGTCACAAACCTGTGCCTAATCTGGAAAGCAGTAGGAAGCCCATGTGTCCTGTTAGTTGTTGCTGCAATTTTTTTTTTTAAGCTTCAGAAACAGCTCAAACTGCTAAATTAGATCAATACCCATATAATATCAGTGTTGAGCTCAACAGAACTTGAACAGAAGGCTTACAACCTGCAAAACCTCGAGTTATAACTGGAACAAAGAAAGAAAGCATAGAAACAAAAGAGACAGTGAAGTGGAAGCTTGTCAGAGGAATATGATCAATATGAGAGAACTCAAACCAAACCAAACTCACTGCTGTTGAGTCGATTCGACTCATAGCATGAGAGAGAACTAAGTGATGGAAAATTAAAAATGAGAGAAAGGTGGTGGTTCTTGAGAGGATACTGAAATTATATAACAATGGAAAAAAAAAGAAGAACCAGTCTGTATCTTGTCTGTATCTTGCCTTTAGTATGGCCTTCTTTTGAATATGTCCATATTTAGCCATAAGGTAGATAAATCTAACCATAGAACTTTGTAAACACACTCAGAGCAAAACAGGTGCTCTGATAACAAAATACAGTGCCCAGTGCCATGCCACTGTTATACAGCTAACTTCATCTACATCTGAGGCAACCAACCAGCCAAATGGATCAAAAAGTAATTTTTTCATTATTTTACAAAACTTTTCCAATATATACACACCATGAGTCCATCCATTTTTGTGTGACAAACTGTATACATGTTGTTGTTGTTGTTGTTGTTATGTGCCGTCGAGTCGGCCCCGACTCATAGCGACCCCTCCTTGGGTTTCCGAGGCCGTATCACTACGGAAGTAGGATTGCCCAACCTTCCTTCCGAGGAGTGGCTGGTGGGTTTGAACCGCCAGCCTTCTG
>NW_006921758.1:488242-492220 GCF_000298275.1 Orycteropus afer afer | reverse complement strand
GCATAGGTTATGCTCACCTTGCTTAAAATTCTACCACCACCATACCTGGAAGGCCAAAGGTTGGATTGCCCAGCATATGGGGTATGCAGAGGGTTGGTCAATTCTCCTTCAAACACATGCCACTATTTCACAGGCATTTGCCATTTTCTCTTCTGCTCAACCCTTTCTGTCACCTCCATCCAGTACAACTGGAACACACATTTCCTTTGTTCTAAGCATTTCAAACATAACAGTCATTTAATCAAGGACGGGAGGAGTACTGGCAGTTCAGTGGTAGAAATCTTGCCTTTCACACAGGAGACCCTGGTTCAGTGCCTGGCAAAGCACCTCATGCCCAGGCACCACCCATCAATCAGTGGAGACTTGTGTATTTCTATGATGCTTAACAGATTTCATCAGAGCTTTCACACTAAGACATACTAGGAAGAAAGGCCTGGGAATCTACTTAGAAAAATCAATCAGTGAAAACCATTTGGATCACAAGAATCTAATCTGCAACCAATCATGGAGATGGCAGGACTGGGTACCATTTTGTGCTATTGTGAATGAGTTCACCATGAGTCAGGGGTCAACTCAATGACAGCTAACATCAGCTCATTTAATCCTCAAAAGGACACTATGAGGGAGGTTTCATTTTAATAATCCCCATTTTATAGATGAGTAAATAGAGATATAGAAGGGTTAAGTAAATGGTCAAGCTGGGATTGAACTTGAGAATTCTGGTTCCACATCTTATGTTCTCTAGCCTCTACTGTCTCTTTATTAGTTGGAGGAATTTCTAGATGTTATCTGTTAGAGTAAATTACTGGTACCAGTACATGACTCATATAACTCCACAGAATTTAAAGCACCAACAGCCCCTATCCACTGCTTTCTCTGTATAAAAAGCCCCCATTGCAGTCCTCAGGCCTCTCCCTGGGCTCTGAGCCTCTGACTCACTGTCACTTCTGGGTAGGTCTGTCCCAGCTTCCCCAACCCCACTCCCAGAGATGGAGCTCCCTCATCCATCCCCTAAGTCTCTGAGTTAATGTGGTATTTTTCTTGCCCCATCCTGCTTGGTGTACCTGTATAATTAAAGTGATAATAATTTAAATAAGAAAATAAAGAGCTAGTTATTCATTAGAAAGCTCATAACCAGTTTAAAAAAATGTTGGGTTGTTAATTGAAGTAGTTTAATTACCTCAAGCAGCAAGCACATTAAATATATTTTCTAAATGAAAATGAAAATATATTATATTTCACATGCAATTATATTTCACACACAAATAAAACAATTAAAAACTAGAGTTTGCTGGGGTGATACTCTTATAGTAAATATTTTTGACTCATATCATAAGTGGAAGTTATGAGAAATCAGAATATATTTTCTTGTGTGCACAAAGCTGACCTACTAATAAAATTTCAGGTCAGGCAGATCTTTTCCAAAATTCCGTATGAGCATAAATCTGTTTTATTCTAATTCTGAGAACAAAAACTAAGGGCTTTCTTTAAAGGAACGGACACCTTTGTGAATCTAGCTATGTTTTCTTTCTACAAAACAAACAAACAAACAAAATTACATACACATAAAATTTTACACACCATTTCATAGATTTCATAAACCCCTAAAAGCCATCCATTGACTCTCTATTTTAAGAACCTACTCAAAGAATAAACAAAATATAAGAAACATATACTTTTAAAGGACAACACTTAAAATGCATTGAATTTTATGTAACTGAATGCATTTTTAATATTTTAATATGGACCACAATTATGCCTAGATATAATTTTTATGAATGGTTTTATCAAGGGTAATGCCCAAAATCTAGTCTTAATGTTATTTTTTAGACTCTCTTCCTTCATAATGTGTTGCTATTGAAACTTACAGAAAGTCTTCCATTTGCAACCCAAAGCCCAGCACGCCAAGGGAAACACTAATCACCACCGTGTGTGTTGGTCTGGTTCCTTTACACGAGAGCAGAGAAGAAGTATATATGTGAACTCACCTCTCCTTGTGTACCAGAGTGACAGCAGCAGATGGGAGTCCAATGCACCACCAACCACTGCAGCCTCCTGAGTGCTTCTGCTAGTGTGACCATCCTACACTTCATAAGTATTTAAGGGAATTTTTAGAGGAAATGGACTCCAGACTATTTTCACCTTGTAAATGGACTTTAAATTTTTTCCTTATGGTATAATAATAACAATATGGCAATATCTCTAGATGTGACAAAAAAAAAAAACTAAGAGGCTAGATAGATTAGTAACCTAAAATTTTGGGGTTTAAACCCATCCAGTGTGACTGCAGAAAGAAAGACCTGGTGATCTTCTTCCATAAAGATTTAAAAAAAAAAAAAAAAAACACAGATGTCAAGTCAATTCCAACTCATAGCAACCCCCATTGGGTTTCCAAGACAGTAAACCTTTACAGAAGTAGGTTGCCCAGTCCTGCTTCTGCAGAGTGGATAGCGGGTTTGAACCATCAACCTTCTGGTTAGTAGTCAGAGGCCTTAGTCACTGTGCTATCAGAGCTCCTTCCATAAAGATTACAGCCAGAAAATTTAAAAAAAAAAAAAAATTTAAACCCATGGAGCAATTCTACTCTGTAACACATGGAGTTGCCATGAGTAGAAATCAACTCAACAGCGACAAGTTTAGCTTATGTTTAATGATCTTCTCTTACTTGACGACAGAATATATAAATATGTACATGTGAATAGTCAACATTTTCATAATATTATTTGTAATGACTATATACTATTCCACTGTTTGGAGTACTATAATTTATTTAATCAATGTCCCATTTTTAAACATTTCTACTGCTTTCAACTTTTTCCTATTATAAATACTATAAATTAATTAAAATTAAAAAGAAAACTATTTAAACAATCACAACATGAACAGAAATATTCCAAGATGCAAACAAACTTACAAAACTGCCTCAGAGAAAAAACAGATGCAATAATAATTTTGAAAAATTTGTGTTTTAGGTAGTTTGTCTTGTACCAGATTGCTCTCAGTAGCATTGCTTTAGGCCAAATTATCTACAGTCAAATGAATTTCCAGTTCAAAATACATTTTTAATACAATGTGAGAAGGCTAGTGATAGTGGTAAGTATGGAACTGCATGGAAGGAGAAAGTGACATTTAGTTTGGATCTCCAGGATTAACAATGGTTTCAGATGCATAAAATCCCCTGAGCTTAAGCTTTTTTTTTTTTTGACTTTTTACAATAATACTATATTTGCCCTTCTGTGATTGACTTATTTCACTCAGCATAACATCCTCCAAGTTCATCCATGTTATGCAGTGTTTTGCAGATTCTACATTATTCTTTAGTGTTGCATAATATTCCATTGTGTGTATGTACCATAGTTTGGTTATCCATTCTTCTGTTCATGGGTACCTAGGTTGTTTCCATCTTTTTGCTATTGCAAATAGTTGAGCTTAGCCTTGAAGGATGATTAAGAACTAGCATCCTTCCCTCTTTTATATATAAGTAACTGTGTATATGTATATATGTGTTTTTGTGTGTGTATGTACATATATACAAAAAACATGCACTGCCATTGAGTCAATTCCAACTCAAGGCAACTCCCATTTGTGTTTCCAAGGCTGTAAGTCTTTATGGAGGTAGACTGCCTCATCTTCCTCACATAAAGTGCCTGGTAGGTTTTAACCACCAAACTTCTGGTTAGCAGTCAAATAACTTAGGAACTGGGCCACCAGATATATATAGATATATATATATATATATATATATATATATATACACACACACACACACACACACATACATAAACACACACAACCTGAACAGGGTCTTGGTTGATAAGGTAATTATTTTTCTTTATAGAAGAGTTCAATAAATGTGGAAGAAATTATTGTTGTTGTTATGTGCCACCGAGTCAGATACGACTCATACGACTCATAGCGACCCCTCTTTGGGTTTCCAAGGCAGTATCACTATGGAAGTAGATTGCCCAACCTTCCTTC
>NW_006921758.1:484182-488142 GCF_000298275.1 Orycteropus afer afer | reverse complement strand
CCAGCCTTCTGGTTAGCAGTCAAGTGCCTTAGGCATTATGGAATTATGCAATTAACATTGGATGGATGGAGAGATGTAGACAGATCGACAGACAGACAAACAGACGTGGAGTCTCAATCTAATGAAGTCTCTGAACCTAATTTGTATTTATAGGAAATGCAGTGGGTTGAAAAACATGAAAGAAGCTCTGGTGGTGCAGCAGCTAAGGCATTTGGTTACTAACCAAAAGGTCAGAAGTTTGAAACCACCAGCCGCTACATGGGAGAAAGATGAAGTAGTCTGCTTCTGCAAAGATTTACAGCCTTGGAAACACTATGGGGTAATTCTACTCTGAGGGTTGCTATGAGTTAGAATCAACTTGATGGCAGTGGGTTTGGTTTGATTTTCTTGAAAAACATCACCACAAGAAAGCAGACAAGCAAATCTAGACTATGGAACATCCTATGGAACAAGTGACCTGGTTTCTGCAACAAGCCATGGCATTAATAAAAGGAAGGAGAGGGAACTGTTCTCAATTAAAAGAGAATTAGAGACTTAACAAACTTTAATATATGGCATCTATTTGGATTATGGTTTAAATAATGTAACTGTTTTAAAAAAAAAAAAAACTCTTTGCAACCACATAGGAATTTTCCTTCTGTAAGGAATTAGTGTCAATGTTGTTATGTTTGATAATGTTGTAAATATATATATATATATAACACTATTTATAAAGATATATAATGAACTAGGGATACCCAGTATCTTTGATTTGTTTTAAAGTACTTCAGCAAAAGAAATGAAAGGGCAAATGAAGCAGTGTTAAAATCTTAACACTGAATACTATACTTCACTGTACTTTTCCCTCTCCTTTTGAGATTTTTTCCATAATGATCAAGAAAAAAGTTTAGCCAAATGATAGCACAAGAAGTTGTGATTTGGAGTGGTGTGTTCCAGGCAGAGAAAACAACATATGCAAGGTTGTGCTGTCAAGAAACAGCATAACATAGTCTGAGAGCAGCAAGCAGTTAGTTAGGAAGAGCTGAGAGTACAAGGTAGGGCTCATGTCACAGACCACCAGGAATGCCATGCTAAGGAGCTTGGGATTTACCCAATAGGGTGTGCAAAAGCAAGTACAGATTTCAAGCAGAGATCCGACTTGGTTAGGTACACTCTAATCAAGAAGCACCATTCCAGCAGCCATGTGCAAAGGATTTCATGAAGTCAGTAGAAAGGGAAGCCACCTGAAGGAACAAGTCATTTGGTGCCTACTGCAAAACTACAGACAAGGGATGATAAAGAAGCAAATGAGAACAGGAATAAGGAAGAGGGACCAGGAACTAGTCATTGTAAGGGAAAGAAAGAACAAGAATCAAGGCTGAGTTGCAGCTTAAGTGACATTCAGTGACTTTAACACTAACTAGATATGAAATTCAGAAGAAAAAGTAAATTTTGGGAAAAAGGTGGAAAGAAAACAAAATGATAAATTCTGTGTTGGGCATGCAAAGCTAGAGGTTTCCATAGAATATCCAAGCTCCAGATACATGAGTAGCTCTGGACATCGATGACGACAAGAACTACAGACGCTAGAATTCTCAGCTGAAGCCCCAAGAATGGATAAGGTCACTCACTCCATAACCCAGGGACCATGTCTGTCATTACATAGTGTGTAGCATGTTGCAAGGCTCACAATAAGGACCAAAGAAATGTTACAGGATATTGCCCAAAGAGAGCACAAAGCATGCAATGAACAGCGTGCTGAGGGCAGAACTCCGGAGGCTCTGTGTGAAGAAGTAAAACCATAAAGTGGTCCCTGAAGGAAATGAATAGTAAAGCTCACACCAGAAGGCAAATCAGGATCATACAGCCACAGAAACTGAAAGAACAAAGAATTTCGAGAAAGGATGAGGGGTCAACAGTGTCAAATATACAGGAAATGAGGAAAATGAGGTCTGGAAATTGACCATTCATTGGGCAAAATCAAGGTACCTGGTGATCTTAGCCTTTCTACTGAATTGCTGACGCAAATGACCTACTTTTCACACCCTAAAAATAAAGGTGAGCAGCAGCATGATGGCCAGCCAGTGGACAATACCATTATTTGTGTAACCATGACCATGTCAGTTAACCTTTTCCTTCTTTCCTTATTTTTGAAATGTAGACTATGAACTAGATTATCTCAAAGGTACATTCAATTCTAGAATTCTACAAAATCTAATTCTTTCTTTTAAAGTGTCCTGAAGACACTTAAGAGCCAAGTACCCACTTTGGGATCCATTACAATTTATGCTGGGCTTCTGCTACTCTCTTTCCATTGCTTCATTCTCCTTTTCCTTCTACAATTTTTTTTTATCTCTCAATTGCTTCAGGGGTGACAGTGATGGACCTTATATAAACATAAAAATGACCATGACATTTATAGCAACAAACAAAAGATGACAGATGAAGAGATATATGTCAGGCTTAGATTTTATTTGTGCCAATAATTCAGATATAACAAATACTGATAGAAAAATTCCCAGATTTTCTTCAGGAATAAATGGTAATTAATAGGGACGTCCAAAATACCAATAACCCAACAAGTAATCATGAAAGTACATAGTCACTGAACCCCCTAACCTATGCGACACTAGATAAATGCACGGATGCTGAGAATGTGCTGGCCTCTGTCAGCAAGCTATAAAAAGGCCCTCACTTTTGTTTGATCCACACTTATATATGGTTGTCATGCTCTTGGCTCAGCAAATAACTAGAAAATTAGTTCATGTTACTCTAGTAAATCCGTTACCTTTGGTCTCATCCACACTAAATATTTAAATTGTGTCAGACACATTGTAGTTTAACACTGGAACCAGAAATCCATTTACAGTCATAAAGCCCAGGCAATGAATCTGACATCCCCAATGTTACTTGTGTTGATAAATGTTGAAACTATCAACCTCACAATCGAGTGAAAAAAAAAAAAGTGATATGATTTCTTTTCCTTTAATCTCTAATAATGGCTATATAAAGCATGTTAAGAATAAATAAGAAGAAACTTGCTGTCTGACAATAACAAGTTTTATGTTTACTATATCAGATAAGTTATTCTAAAAGATTGGAATCACTTTTCTTCGTATTAATCTCATAATCAGCTACAGAAACAAGTGTATATTCACGCTCAAAATCGACATTTATCCATCTTGCTATCTACAATCAACACACAGGTGAACAAAGTATGTTTTAGAAGTAATTACAGAACACAGAATAAAGATACAAAAAACAAGAGAACGTTTATTCTATGCAATGATGACAGGATAGATAAACACATATCCCCTGACCAGAAGAGATGTGACACATATGGCAGAGATCTTTAACTAGGGTCTATTTTTCTGAAACTCAATCAACTGGTTCCAATTTCTCAATTTTAATGATCTTTCAAGAGTTATACCCCCAAATATTGGTTAAGACAAATCAAATTAAACACCTAATGGAGGTGTGGTGGTTATGTTTGTGTGTCAACTTGGCTGGGCAGCTGATGGTTAATCCCCATGATGAGACTGGCAATCAACTCCATGGTGGGATCTACCACAAGCAGCTGAGTAGCTGCTTTGGGTATGTGGTCTGCTTCCATACATAAGAAGCAGCTTTGGGAGTGGCCTCTAGCCTATGGCACGCTTGGATCCTACATGTGGCCGTGTCGTTGCTCAGCAGCGTGCTATGCTCTGCCAACCTTGGGACTTACAATGGACCTGAGTTAATTGCCTGCCATGTGGTTTGGTAACATCGGGACTGTGCATTTTTACTTGTCAACCTTGGGGCTTCTCAGCCTCAGCAGCCAGCAGCTGTCTGAGCAAAGAAACACCTCTAGCTCCAGTGGGCCGGGAGCAGGAGGCAGAGCTGGACCCCAAGGTTAAGGGGCTTTCACCCAGGCCCTAGACCCTGGTACTTTGAACTTGGACTTAAAGCCTCCAAATTGCAAGAATAAACTCCTGTTTGTTA
>NW_006921758.1:478982-484082 GCF_000298275.1 Orycteropus afer afer | reverse complement strand
GGGTCATTACACAGGCAGGAAAAGAATAACTAGGCAGGAAGTAAAGACCAGGTAGATAACAAATGGGATGCAGATCATAGGTATCAGAAGTTGGATAGTTAAAAGTTATCAGAAACACATGTACAAGTCTTTTAAAAGTACACTTGCCTGAGCTACAGCCCTGGATTCTGACACCACCTACCACCATCAAGTGGATTCTGACTCATAGCAACTCTACAGAACAGAGTAGAACTGTCCCATTGGGTTTTCAAGGCTGAATATCTTTAAGGAAGCAGACTTCTTCATCTTTCTCCCACAGAGAGGCTGGTAGATTTGAAGCACTGACTTTTGGTTAGCAACCTAATGCTTTAACCACTTCACCACCAAAGTTCATTGGAGATTCTGATAGTGCCTGGATAATCAAAAGCCCATAGGTGATTCTGTTAATCAAGGGGGCTAAGGCACAAGGCAGGAGATCTAAAGCGAGAGATCCCAGATCCCAGGTATATATGACTCTGCAGCCAGGATGTGGCCTCAACAAGAATTTCTTACACACATGCACCTAGACCAGGAGATCCCAGGATACAAGTACACACAACAACCAGCAAGGAAGTACCCCTCACCAAAAGGAAGACAGTTTGTATGGTGAATCCCACTTACTTTCACTCACAGAAATGTCATGCAGTTACAGCTACGGGTTTTATGAGTATCCTGCTGCCCCTGTCCCCAAAGAGAGCACATTTCTCAAGACAGAGAATGTGGTTTTTAGATTATTGGAATAGGCTACAAAAAACGAAACAAAAAACAAAAAGAAAAGGAAGGAACGGAGACAGGGGAATAACGGAAGGAGGGAGGGAAAATAGAAAGGAAGGGACAGAGGGAGGAAGGAAAGAAGGGAGAAAGGAAGAAAAGAAATCCATTGCTGTTATATCCATTCCAACTCATAGGACATCATGTGGACAGACGACACACAATAAACTATGCAACTATTATAAGGAAATCTCCAAACCACTCCCTCTCCTTTGACATCTGGCCCCTTTCTTGAACTCAATGAACCTGAAATATTATTTCTCTTTTGATTTTCACTTTGGAATATCCTAATTTCTTTTTAAATTCACAGAAGTTTCATTTTTCTAAATTAAAACATTGTGATTTGGTAATCCGTTCACCTCCTGCTGAAATTGCTCATACCTCTTCCCCTAAAATATGCAAAGTTCTGTGATTAAGCTAAACCTCTAAGTCAAGTTAACTTGGCATTAACAGGAATTACTGATCAGGAACTGTCCAAAACCATATAGTCAGTTCAAACTGAATCAATTTGATTGTTTCTGAAATACATATATTTTTAAATCATTTAAGGGTTAGTTTCTCAAAATACTAATAGAATTAATTCAACAAACATTTATTGAGGATCTACCATGAGCACCTCTGATTTTCATCACAAATTTTAAGGACTCAGATATTCATTTAAAAGTTTGCTCAATAAAAACCTTACTTAATTTATCACAAAAATGCATTTTAAATTATAATTTGTTAGAATGATTACATAAATCCAGTATTGAATCAATTATTGTTGAAAACAGCAAAATATCATGACTTAATTCTGTATTCCTATTTCAAGAGATAGTGAACAAAGGAACTGGAAGAAAAAAATTCAATTCTTAAAACATTTTGCTGCAAAGCACTTAAGCACAATGACCTTCTTCTTTGCCAGATGTTTAGAAGCTGAATTAATGCTAGATAAAGTAGTATTCTGTTCAGATGTCTTAGATTTGTCTAGTTTAAAGGTTAACCTAAAATATAAAACTTGATCTATCTACTACTGTAATAGTAATCTACATAATTTAGAGGAAGTTGCTAAGACTGTCATAAACTCTAAATCCTTTTGAAATGAAGCACAGCATACTATCTCTATTCTCTTCCATTACCATCAGAAAAGAAGTTTAACAAACCTACTCTTATTTTATTTCCAGAGATCAAAGTTTAATAAAACTGGGAAAGACTTAAGACTTAAATATAACACCTTTAACTTAATGAAGACAATGTAGATACACACTACATTTTTCTCCCTTTATCTTGACACACTATATATTCAATATAGTTTAAAAGAAGAAATATAATATGAGACACAACAGAAAGAGATTAGAACTAACTGGAAGTCATAAAAACTAGGTACTACCATACTTTCACTCAAATAACGTGTGCATTCTACATTTGTTAGCCAAGTGCTTCCTCCTCCTGGAAGGTATTTTCCTAAGAGCTATTATGCTCAATTTTTTTAAAAAAAAAAAAAAAACAGTTGCTCTTTGAGGAAAAAAAAAAGTAGCATAGTGCTTTCACAAAAATACCTCCTGGGGAAGACAGCAAATGGCAAACAAACATAGAAGGTGTGTGATTTTCCAATGTAAGTATGGTAATTTTAACTTTAGTCCCTGGATGGCGCATACAGTTAAGGCCTGACTATCAACCAAGAGGTTAGTGGTTCGAACTCACCCAGAGGTAGGTACCTCAGAAGAAAGGTCTGCTGATCTGCTTTCAAACAGTCAATCTTGAAAACTATATCGTGGTTATTTTTCAGGTCTCTTTTAAATCTAGGATTCTAGTATACAGAATTATCTCTAAATTCAAGTAGAATCTGTTCAACCTAGGTCTAGAATTCACCCAGTCTTTTATGTAAATCTTTTTGTGTAAAACTGATAGAATATATATATCAGGTGACCCTAATAAGTCAATCTGTGCAGTATGTGAAGTAAATTTTTTTAGATAATTAGGAATCCAGCAAGGTTACTTCTTGCAGATGAAATCTTCATATTTAACTCAATACAAAGGCAAGAATTAGTAGTTTCTGAAAGGAAATTTCATTTGTAACCTGACAAACACTCTTAATCAAAGGAAAAGTACAATGTTGTTGTTATGTGCCCTCGAGTCAGACTCGACTCATAGCGACCCCTCCTTGGGTTTCCTAGGCAGTATCACTATGGAAATAGATTGCCCAATCTTCCTTCCGAGGAATGGCTGGTGGGTTTGAACCACCAGCCTTCTGGTTAGCAGTCAAGTGCCTTAGGCACTATGCTACCAGAGCTCCCGAAAAGCACAATACTGAGGAATAATTAAAATAATCTCCAATATATGTCTGTCCTTTATCTCACTGACACACTAAGAGTCAAATTCAGATTACTGTGTTTCTTTACATACTTTTGTTTTTATCTAGGAACATCACACAATGTTTGAGGGAGAAATGCTACTGCCTCTCCCCATTCTGACTTTAATTATAGTCTTCAGGTTTGATCAGTTAAAAAAAAAAACAAAAATGCCCCACTCATATGCATAGAATTCCCCTGGAGCAAATTCCTATCATCTCAATTGTCATAACAAGTTCGTTAAATTATACAATTTTAAAGATAGGAAACCTTAGAGATTTTCTAACACAATTCTTGTCCTAATACCCTAAACTAAATGTACCACCTGTTTCTCTACAACAAGACTTTCACTACTCTACAGAGTAGTCCTTTTCACTGCTGGACAGCTCTAATTCTTGTTAAAGCTTTCCATGTCACAGAGCTAAAATTATCGTCATTTCATTTCCAGCAATTTGTCAAGAGCAATGCAAAGCTAACTTACTACTGCTCCACATGCCAGATCTTCAAATATCTGTAGATAGTTATGATGCTCCTACTTAATCATCTGCATCTACTCAAGTTTATCAACAGGGTCTTGCAATAGTAAGCCAAATGCTCCTTTCAGGAGCAACATCAAATCGTTGGCTTGTGAGCATTTAAGCCTCACATGTTTTTTTCCTAAGAAACCACTCTCAAGAGCTCCTCCACCATTTCAGTCATATATAACCGCTTTTACAATCTGAATATTGAATCCTGATTATTTTATTGAATAGATAAGCTACCTCTCCAAGATGTGTATGTCATCTAAAGATATTGTAATCATGCTTTTACTAAAGTTGTCGATAAATGAATAAGACAAGAGCAAGGTCAGAGTCCACATTCCATTAACACTGACCAATTAACCAATTGTCTATAAGTTCAATTGTTCTTCTTGCCAAAAATCTACCTGAGTACCCAACACTATTATTTACCCAACATTTTTCTCACTGATGACATAAGAAAGTCTGTGTCAAGTATTTGGTGACATCAAGATAACCCATACATATATATGTTCTTTTAGAAGCTCTGGTAGCATAGTGTCTAAGGCACTTAACTGCTAACCAGAAGGCTGGCAGTTCAAACCCATCAGCCACTCTTCACAAGGAAGACTGGGCAACCCACTTCCGTAGAGATACTGCCAGAAACCCAAGGAGGGTTCGCTATGAGTCAGATCCCATGCATGTACATGTTATTTTAATAGAAGAGAAATGGTGTCATTTTCTTCTCAGAGTCAATATAGTGCAGAAGCTTTAAGTGTGGTTCCTGGTGCCAGACTACCTGGGTTCAAATCTTGCTTCTGTCAAATATTATTTGTATGATTTGTGAAAAATTAATCTTTTAAACCTCAGTTTTCTCATCAGTAAAATGAGGTTTGCTGGGTTATTGTAAAAATCAAATGCAAAGTGCTCAGAGCAATGCCTTACATATATAGTGGGCACTAGTTATATTTTAGCTGTTATTATTACAATTCTCCTATAGCCTCTAGCACAATGCTTTGATCCTTTATACAAAATAACAGCTTGATACAATACAAAGAGTGCTGAATAGGCAATCAGGCGATCTTGGTTTTAATCCCAGTTCTGCTGTAACATTTCATGACAGACACTCTAGCAATTTTTTTAAAACTAAATTGGATTACGCCGGTACAGTACTCCAATAAATATATCAAAAAACAAAGGAGGGTGATAGCAAAAACTGTTCCTATCAATTCTGTATACTATCTCTTCTTTTATAAACAAAAACAATCTATCTACCCATTCATCTAAAAGCAGAAAACTAATCAGTTTCTTGTTCGCAAAGACAAACATTTCTCTCTAACTGAAGACCACAACATTTGTCCATATACATTTTCCTGGATTCTTCTCATAATTATATGAGCAAGTTACTTTGTAAGCTCAAATTTGTCTGGAACTGGAAGTTCGAACTCACTCTAGGAAGAGTTCTCTTACCTTATTCTTTATCC
>NW_006921758.1:473861-478882 GCF_000298275.1 Orycteropus afer afer | reverse complement strand
TATGAGCAAGTTACTTTGTAAGCTCAAATTTGTCTGGAACTGGAAGTTCGAACTCACTCTAGGAAGAGTTCTCTTACCTTATTCTTTATCCAAGCCTAGGCTTCCACTTCCACTTTAGTATGCTGGATCTTCACTTCCAGTTTGGAAAGAAAATAAGAGTTCTTCATTCACTATATCAACTATTAATATTACATTCCAAAGTTATCATAGTAGATATTTGAAGGCAAGGACTTTACTATATCTTAGTACTAACAGTGCAAAGAAGAGTATCTGGCATCTAAAAGGTTCCCAATGTTTGTAAAATGAATGAATGACCATGATAATGAACTCAGCTAAAGCTCTTGCTTTTATTTGGTAATAGACCTTAGTTTGGTATTCCTTTTTTGTCTTTGATACTTATCCCTTTAAATTCTGAGTTTATCAAAGAGCTTCTTATATATTTACACTTTTATTTAACTTCTTTTCTTTCTCAGCAGGATTATTCTCAATTATATAGTCAGAATTACAATTTTAGAGTATCTCATCTTTCATGAGCTATATTTCTTCTTTATAATCTCTGTACATGGAATTATAAATCAGGCAACATTCATGCTTAATTGGTATTTTCAGTGTAATTTCTTTGTTTCTTCCTCCATTCTTTATGTTTCAGCTTCAAAACATTTAGGCTCCTAACACTAGAAAAGATAAAAATAATAATATAAATTTGGTCTTTTGTATGTTTATAAAGCTTTCATATTTCAGTTCCAATGCTTCAACTCCTTAAATTAATCTGAGGACTGATTTAAAATCTTAACACTAAACAATAAACAAGAGAACAAAAAATTATTCTAAGGAACTGAAATCCTAAACTTATAATACACATTAGCTTTCAAAAGCAAGTATATAAGAACTGATGTTTTTAAAATTACACTTAATAATTTAAATTATAATAAAACCTCATTTACGCATCAAATGCTCTGGAAGCGTCAGGCATCTGAAATTGTGTAATACTCAATACCACTGCCTCTTGCCTTGCTGCCTCTTGAGCAAAGAGGAGACATTTTGGGTGTCAATTCCTGACTAGAAATAAAACCAAAGCCACTGCCATCAAGTCAATTCCAATGCATAGCAACCCTATTGGACAGGGTAGAATTGCCCCAGAGTTTCCAAGGCTGTAAATCTTTACAGAAGTAGACTGTCCATCTTTCACTGGCAGATCAGCTGGTGGGTTCAAACCATTGACTTTCTGGTTAGCAGCCCAATGTTTAACCACAGTGCCACCAGAGCTCCTTTAACTCTGAATAGCACATAAAAAATGAAAATCACTAAGACTTAAAATCATTGACAACTCAACTATGTAGCCTGTAACACATAAGGGCCACCACAGGCTGGGTGTGGCTCTACTGGCCAAGTCAATCGGCCCCAATACAGAACCATGGGAAATGCAGCAGAGAAAAGCAATGACAAGATAAGAAAGAGATGGAGAGGAGAAGAGAAAATGGCAAAAGAGAGGGACTGAAGAAGCTAAATGGAATAATTCTAAGCAGAGAGAGCCACATACCCTGAGGATCTCGATAGATCACAGCTTGAGACAATAATTCATGTCCTTAATGCTTACCACAATCCACCAGTAAATGTTTAACCCTGACCAAACATGTCATCTAATAACATCCAAAACAATGTGTCAAAGAAACATAATTCTGTTTTTTACCATCCCCTAGGTTTAGAAATCAGCAATAGGAGGTAAGCTTATATTCTTACAACTCTCATCACAACACTGAACAGCTGCCTTTTTATCAGAATTCAAAAATTAATAACAAGACCCTACAGTTACTTTACCTCTACAAAGGCTTAGAAATCTTCTTTGTACAAACTATCATTATTCCCTAGTAGCAAACATCAACTGCAGTTTCACTGAAAATAGCCAGTAGAAAAAAAAAGTCTGAATGTGCAGAACAAGTACAATCTAGTTTTTTGAATCTCTCACAAAATCAGTTCCTCACAATATTGTCTTATATAAGATTTATTGATCACAAATTTCATTAAACACATTTAAACAAAACTGATTTTTAAATCTACTTGGAAATGCTCCAAGTTAAAGCTCAACTTCTCCCAGAATTTACTTAATCAGGAAATGTTGAAAAAAGAAGTGATAAAGAGACTAAAAGGTAAATTTTCTTTCCTCCAGAGAGTACAGAGAATCAGTTATATCTCCGCCAAATATGTTTGGAATATTGGCAGCTCCAATTGGCTTGATTGACACAGCTAGATAACACCCGAAACAAACCCAGGGCTAAAGAAAATCGTTATCATAAGCAGTTTTGTGATCCATTTTTTTCCTCCTCTCTAAAACAGGTAAGAGAATGTTCCAAGATATCACACATAGTCATTTACATACAGTATCATTTTATGGAATTTTCCAAGGTGTTAATTAAAAGTTTTAATGAATGTTAATCATCTGTCAATTTCATTGGCAATCTCTGTTCAACCATATGCTTCTCTTTTACACCTGTAAGTTTTTTCAAAAACCATTACTTTAAATTGTTTTACTTCTTTAACATGGCATTTGTATTAATATTTAGGAAACAAAACTTCTGGAGCCTATACAGTAATTATATGTAATTCATTTATGTATTTCTTAACTTCTTTAAATAAGGTACAATTATGTAGGTTTTCATGAACATTCTATTTCCAAGAAAGGATCTAAAAATCTTTATTTTTAAAAAATCTTTATTCTTGTTAAACTGATTTCATGCCCAAGAAACGATGCTGATCTTGAAAACTGAGCGTGGTATGTATTGCAAGCCAGGAGCCTAGAAATGAACTTCTTTCTCATTAAATTATTGTACAACTTTTGCTAACTTAACCTTTCTCTTGTTCAGGATGCTTCTATATTCAATCAATCAATCATTCATTCATTTTTGAAAAATACTTATTGTGCAGTCTTCCAAATTCACGAGAGAGCCCTGGGCTGCAGAACAGCACACACAAGTTCTCTCCTCAAGGAGCTTACATTCTAGTTAAGTAAGGTAAGAAAATATATACATCATGATGGTAATAAGGGCTAAGGAGAAAAATGAAGCAGGAAACAGGAAGAGGTAGTATATGTGTATTTCAGAAAGGAATGGAAAGGGTGGTAAAAATTTTACAAAGGGTGACCAGAGCTCACTAAGAAAATACATTTGAGTATAGAACTCAATGGAGAGAGAGCAAACCTTGCAGATATCAGAAGACAGCAGGACCAAGGCCTCAGGGGGGAATACTAGGACTATGTGAGGAACATCAAGCATGGATGAAGCAGACTAAGCAAAAGGGAAGGCTTTAGGCTATAAAGTCCAAGAGATAAGGGAAGAACAGTTCATTTGGGCCTTGCAGACCACAGTAACAATTTGGCTATGGATCTATGAAAGAGATGTAAACAAATGCAGGCATTAAACCAAAGAATAACATGATTTGTCTACATTTTATCATGGTCACTCTGACTGCTGTGTTACAAACTAACTGGAAAAGGGCAATGATAGATTTCGGGAAGCCAGTTAGGCTACGGCAATACCAGTTAGGCTTACTGTACAGCTCTGCAATACCATCCAGATATGTGATGATGATAGCCTGGACTACCGTGATAGCTAAGTAAATGGTAAGCAGCGGTCAGAATCTGGATATATTCGGAAGGAAAGAACAGGATTTCCTGAGTGACGAGGATGTTGAAGAAAAAAGAATGAGGATAACTCAAATCATTTGACCTTAGCAACTGGAAGAATGGAGCTGCCAGTAACTGTGAGGGGGAAAAACTGTAAAAGGAGTAGGAATTTATTTGATTGATTGATTGACTGATTGATTCACTGATGAGGAAGGAGAGGATGAAAAGAAAGTGAGGAGCTTATTGTTGTAACTATTATATTAAATCAGTTCTTAAACATTCAGAGGAGATGTCACATAGGCAGTGAATATATGAGCCCAAAATTTAGGAGAAGGCCTTGGACTCCAGATATACATTTAGAAGGCATTAGTGTACCTATGGCATTTAGAGCCACTAGACTACATGAAGATCAACAAATATTTTTGTTCCAACAGAAAAGAAAAGAGGGCCAAGAACTAAGACTTATTACACGTCAGTGTTGAGATACTACTTTGATGAAGAGGGACCAAACAAAGAACTGAAAAGCAGCAGCTGGTAGGTAGGAGGAAAATCAAGAAAATGGAAGACAAGTACAGAATGTTTTATGAGGCAACAAAAGTAAGTAACAATCTCAAATTCTGCTGATGGGGTAAAGAGAGGAGTGACAACTGACTATTGGCATAACAGCACAGAGGTCACTGGTAACTTTAATAAAGAACAGTTTTGGTGGAATTATGAAGGAAAATGCCTTCTTGGAGAGGTTTCAAGAGACAAGAGGAAGGGAGAATCTGAAAATAAAAATTACAGAACTTTTTAAAGGAATTGCTCCATAAGGAGATGGAGGAAGACACGTGTGTAGTAGTTGGACAGGAGTGGCATCAAAAGAATGTTCTTCCTCTTAAAATCAAAGAAATAACAAGTTGGTAGACTGATCAGATAGGTCCAGTAGAAAGGGAAATTTTGGTTATGCATGAGAGAGAGAGAGGAGTGTATGGGTGGAATGATGTATGAGCAGGTCAGAAGGAATGGACTCTAGAATCAAGTGCACAAGTGGAGAAGTCAGCCTTTGCTAGTATCACACTTAATTCACAGAACAAAGTAAAAACAGAGTGCCCCAGGTGGCACAATGATTAAAGCACTCAGCTGCTAATCAAAAGATTGGTGGTTAAAACCCACAGAAGAAAGATATGGTAGCCTGTTTCCATAAAGATTACAGTCTTGGAAACCTTATGGGGTAGTTCAATCCTGTCCTACAGGATCACTATTAAATCATAAGCAAGTCAATGGCAACAGGCTGTTTTTGTTACTTTGTCTGTTCGTTTTTTGTGGTGCAGGTAGAGACATAGCTTTGGTTATGAGATTTTCAGGAAGTTCTCTTCTTGACAAATGGAAATAGGGTATCTAGGTTAGAAGTGAGAAGAAT
>NW_006921758.1:468934-473690 GCF_000298275.1 Orycteropus afer afer | reverse complement strand
TGCAAGGAACTCTCTCAGGGGAGACCATTACAGGTTCCTCAGGCAAGATATGATTAATATTGATAAATGGAGACAGAAGGTCTGCTTCTTTTAGCAAAGATGACTCAAGAAAGAGACTTTAAAACAAAAGTTCGTTCCTTCAGTTTTCCAGAAGATACAGGAAGCAGGATCATAACCTGCGAATAAGGACAGAAGAAGAGGTGTAAGAGGTATTAGAAGTGAGGACAGAAAAAAAGTGGGCTTACCACCCAGAACAGCTAGACTTTCTCCCGTTGCTGGGCTCAGCATGTGCTACTGTCCATCTCCTTCAAATGCTGTGCTCCTGGATTATCACTCAGTTCTTCTTTCTCAGTTCTTCTGAGAAAGAAGAACCCAAATGTCAACTCCTTTACCACACCAACCAAAGCAGATCCTGGAAGCTGCTCTCTATCATAGTATGCTATTTATTTCCTTTACATAAAACTACCATACTTACTTATTTATAGTTTATTTTCTATAGTACCCACTGTATTTTAAGCTCCTTGTGAGCAAGGGCTGTCTATTTTGTTCACTGACGTTTCTCCAGTGCCTAAAAGAGTACATAGCACATAGCAGATACTGGATTCACCAACCCATGGGCTAAACATGGGGAAGTTTTAACTTCCCCAGAGAAGTGTTATCTACATGGCACATCTGCTTAGGGTAGATTTATCTCTATACTAAATGGAAAGAATCACATAAACAAAGCATCTGAAGACACAGGAGAGATGGTTACTAAATCTATCGTATTTTTTATTATTATCACTTGAATGTTGCTGTTGTTGTTAGCTGCCATTAAGGCAGCCCTGACTCACAGAGTCCCCATAAAGAACCATGTTCCATAGTGTGGTAGTTCAGTTTGTGTGTCAACTTGGCTGGGCCTGGTTGAGTGGCTGGGCAGCTGGTGGTAGTTATTCCCCATGATGAGACTGGTAATCAACTCCATGGTGGGCTCTACCACAAGCAGCTGAGTAGCTGCCTTTGCTGTGGTCTGCTTCTTGTATTTAAGGAGAAGCTTTGATAACAGTCTCTAGTCTATGGCACTCTTGGACCCTGCATGTAGCCGCATTGTTGCTCAGTAGCCTGCTATGCTCTGCTGACCTTGGGACTTACAATGGACTTAAGTTAATGGCCTGCCGTGTGGTTTAGTAACATCAGGACTGTGCCTTTTTACTTGTCAACCTTGGGGCTTCTCAGCCTCAGCAGGCAGCAGCTGTCTGAGTGAAGAAATGCCTCTAGCTCCAGTGGGCCAGGAGCTGGAGGCAAAGCTGGACTGAGGGGCTTTCACCCAGCCCCTAGAGCCTGGCACTTTGAACTTGGACTTAAAGCCTCCAAATTGTAAGAATAAACTCCTGTTTGTTAAGGTCATCCCATTTGTGGTATATTCTTGTCAGAGAGACACTAGGTAACCAGAACCCTATGTGGGGTTTTCAGTGTCTGGTATTTCGGAAGTAGATCAACAAGCCTTTCTCCCAAGGTGCCTCAGAAGGGACTCAATCTTCTTATTAGCAGCCTAGCACATAACATTTTGCACCACATATGGAGTCGCAGAGTTAAAACTTATTGCTTAGATGTCCTTGCTGAGACTATGTAGAAAAACACTGAGACTAGTTATAAAATTGTTTGGAGCACAACTAGAAATGTTCTCGAGATATGACACTAAGAACACAATTCAGTCTTCAGAGTCTACCAAACAACACTGTTGAAAATGAGGACTCTACTGTCCATTCTCATTTTCTCTATTGTAGGATTATTTCTGTCTCTTTACGTGTTGCTAAATATAATCTAAAGAAAATAAAGTGTCAATTTCCCGACATCCTCCAAGAAGCTCAAGTCACATTACCCAGCACCATGTTAAATCATCCGAGTCCAACCCTTCACCTCAGAGTAGCTGGGGGATTACAGACTTGGGTACTTAACCAACTACCACTTTATCAGGAAAGCTGAAAGACCTACTTACTTCTTAAGAAAAAAAAAAGTGGCTTTTTCTTAAGAGAGAGAGAGAGTGAGTCATCATAAGCTGTATTAAATGTAAATGTCAATTTTAGAAAAGGTGAATTCAGTTTACATGATTTAAAAAAAAAAAAAGTTACTTTTCCTTCCAAACCAGAAACCAAACTCACTGCCACCAAGTCCATTCTGACTCACAGCGACTCTATCGGACACAAATGAAGTGCCCCATAGAGTCTCCAAAGCTGTAAATCTTTATGGAAGCAGACTTTCCTCCAAAGAGCATCTGGTAGGTTCAAACTGCAGACCTTCTGATTAGCAGCCAAGTGCTTTAACCACTGCATCACCAGGTGCACTTTCCTTTTGCTTAAAGACACATTATTATTTTAAGTGGCTGACAGTAGCAAAATTTTCACTTACAAAAAGCATATCCTAATCACAGACTCCCATAAATCCAAGTTTAATAATTCCTGTTATTTTTGTTTTATTTCAGGGAAAAACACAAGGAAAGAATAATTTCATTCTGGCTCATTATGCAGCACTTTCATGAGACGAAAGCTAACAAATTTGCAGGGACACTGTGTGTTAACATAAGCCGTGACTAACATGCTCTCTTCGTAGCCATTTCTCAGGAGCTGATTTACACAAACTGGCAGAGACGGCTCTGCTGGTTCTGAATTGTATGTCCCCTTTTATGGAAAATATCAACAGGGACTTTTTTTTTTTTCATGGCTGGAGGTCTTTTCCTCATCTAAATATTAAAGTCTGACAAGTCTTTCCAACTAAGTGGAGCATAATCATACTTGTAACTTGTTAATTAGGAGCAGGGTGATAACTATTAAAAGTTGAAAGAGTTTCCTGGTGGTTGCAACAAGTTTCAACATGATTCCAAGCTTTGTCAATAACCACAAGGGGAAAAAGAAAATGCCTCTCTAAACTCCTGTATTTCTGAGGGAAGAATGAGTGCTATTATATCACTCCCATTTGAAAGACATCTTAACATCAAAGACTGCCAATGAATAGATTTGGTCCCATATTCAGAGAGTAGAAAATGGAACCCCGGTAAGGGAGCCAGGAGACCCCAATACTATGACCCTTCTCTGACTTATCCTTTTGGCCTTAAAAACCTCATACAGAATCTCTGGCCTCCGTTTCCTTCAGTGGGTTTGGGTGGAAGGTTATAGGCTATGGACTCTCTAGCGTCCCAGTTTTATAATTCTATTACCACAGACCAATTTAAAGTCTTAAAGAAAATTTTACATAACACTTCTGAAAGCCTAAACACTATAGTTTGCCTTCTTTAAAATATGTTAATATTCTGCATTATTATAGCTGATGTTAAATATATAAACTCAACTATCTTAAAATTGAAAAGTGACATGCAAACAACATATATGGAAACTTGGTGACACAATAGTTAAGCACTTGGCTGCGAACCAAAAAAAAAAAAAACAAATTGGTGATTCAAACCTATCCAACCACTGCATGGGAGAAAGACCTGGCAATCTGCTTCCGTAAAAATCACAGCCTATGAAACCCTATGGGGCAGTTCTACTTTGTCACATGAGAGCACTGTGAGTTGGAATCAACCCTATAGCATCCAATAAGGCCAGTGAGCAGTGTGGTGAAACATGCATCACTGTCTCTGGGAAGACAGTAATGAAGGTGAATGAAGAAGAACACAGATAAAGAAACTTGCCTGAAGTCAGAACAAAGGTGCCACAACCAACATCCAAGAATATTTGTCCCCACCACTTCACACGGAATTATAACTTACCAGTACAAGCCCACCCCTAGAGAGACTTTACTACACAGAAGATAGAAATGAACAATGAATATGGAAAGAATTTTAAACCCTAAAGATTACACATGACTCCAATAAACTCAGGTAACATACCACATCATTTTATCTTTTCATTTACTGTTCTTACACAGTGGTCAATATCTTTTTCATTTTTAAGTAATTTCACTTTCTATCTTACTGTGTTCTTTATTATTCATATGCATGATCTTTTTAATAAATTTCTTAAGGACAGAAATAATATCTTAATCTTCTTTTAATTCCCAGAATAAAACGTTGAATATGTTGAATGAATGAATGCATATCAATAAGGTATTAAATTTCATCATTATTTATTTTGAAGATCACCTTGTAGGTTCTCATTGCTCTGTAGGTCTTGCAGAAACATTTGCTCCATATATTTATTTATTTCCTTCACCCAATTTATTATCTGTCTACATATTAACTAGTCAGTGGTTTACCCTCCATTCCCAACCCACCCCTGGTTACCATCGAAGAACATTTCTTTTGTTTTGTGAAATCCTTTTTTTTTAACTTTTTACAAAAGTGGTCTCATATAATATTTGCCCTTTGTGATTGACTAATTTTACTCAGCATAATGGCCTCTAAGTTCATCCACGTTATGTGATGTTTCACAGATTCATCACTCTTCTTTAACATTGTGTTCTTGATCCATTCACATTCATTTGATGTTCATCAACTGATGGGCATTTAGGTTGTTTCCATTTTTGTGCTATTGTGAATAGTGCTGCAATGAACATAGGTATGCATATCCTATTTGTATCATGGCTCTTATTTCTTTTGTAGGATACATATCTAATTCTGGATCATATCATTTTTCTATTTCCAGTGTTTTAAGGTAGGAAGTGGCCAATTTCTTAAAAGTAATATTAAGCATTGCTATTAGTATCTTAGTAGCACATTATCAAAATAATGAGACATAAATATTCACTATATATATATATATATATATATATAAATCACATA
>NW_006921758.1:453113-468809 GCF_000298275.1 Orycteropus afer afer | reverse complement strand
AAAAAAAAAAAGGAAGAAGAAAGATGCCATCTTTTGTAAGACTTCAGAGATAAACGCCATGAGAGGTAGTCAGCTTCAGTGGCACTATCAGAAATCTTACTCCAAACTGCAGAACAGCCAAAATGAACATAAAACAAAGGGAGATCTGGTCTTTTTTTTCAGGAGTTATAACTTAGAGGGCTAGTGGCATTCCAATTGAAAAGCCACAAACATTGGAACTTCATCAAAATATATCCAACATACGAACAAGATCATAAAGCCATCAACAAAAATAACTGCAAATCTCACTGTCATACTTGTTATTCTGCATTTCACCATATCTAGGTAAGAACAACTAACATCTAGTGAAACTTTACCTTCAACAAAATGAATTCATGTAAATGACTCATTTAATCATTGCAAAAACCCTGAGTTAAACCCTGAGTCAATTTTACAAATGAGGTAAAGGACATTTAGAGTAGTCAAGTCACCTGCACACAGAAAACCCAGAGGATGATTCTAGATCTGCTCCTCTACCATGCTATTAACAAGCTCTGGTGACAAAGCGGTTAAGCCCTCAGCTGTCAATCAAAGGGTCAGTGGTTCAAACCCACCAGCCACTCTGTGGCAAAAAGATGTGGTTGTCTGCTGACACAAAGATTTACAGCCTTGGACCTAATATGGGGTAGTTCTACTGTCTTATGGGATTGCTATGAGTCAGAATAGACTAGTCAACAACAGGTACTATGCTATTTCTAAAGTTGCAACACAAAGCCAAGGAGGGGTACTTATGGGGCTGGTAAGTACATATATTTAAGCTATTAAGAACTAACAGAAGATTATAAAAATACTATATAGAACTTTCCTTGAAAGCCAATTTTTATTGTCCTTTCTCATATCCAATATGCAGTAAGAGCTGACATAGGGATTTAAAGTACAAGAAAAAAGAGAGGAGGAGGAAAGGATAGGAGAGAGAAGAGGAGGATAAATTTACTAACTTAGCAAGATAAGCTTATTCCATTCTGTGACCTAGAATTCGTGATAGCAATATGCAATGTATAAAGAATAAACATTTAAAAATTAAACAAAAAAAGAGATACAATTGAAATTTAGGCAGAACTATTAAGACAAAGAAAACTTAAAATTTATTAATGCTGTCAGGATTCCATACTTCTATTAAAAGTTATCTGTGGTAAATTTACTGCATTATAAAAAATTATTTACAAAGTCTGTTTCAACTTATTCAAATTTTTAAAAAATATCATACCTAAGTCAACCCTTATTTTCAGTACGCATATTAATTTTAATTCTTCCCTTCCAGCATCTTGCCAGGAAAACTGTTCCATTTTTCAGTCTTCCTCAAAAAAAAAAAAAAAAAAGCCAAAAGTAACTAAAACTCCAATAAGATAAAATAGCACTAAACTACTTTCTCTTAATCCAACACTTTGTTGAGCCTGTTCCTGTCTAGATCAACCCTTCTAATATTATTCCTAATAATGGAGCATCTTGAGAAGTTTGGGATGTACATATGTGGAATTTGATCATGCTAACACCTGACATCCACTCTATCTCAAAAATCACCTGGTGAATATTGACTTTATTGTTAATTAAATCTATAAAATTATGGTCTTTTTATCTATTGAGATAATCTATCTGCAAATAACTGGATCCATCTATAAGTGGCTAGGCAAATTATTATGCTTTAAGAACCTTCAGATAAACTCAAATGATGAAACCCCTTGAAATAAGTTTTATCATAATGAAAATTAAAGCAACCTCTGACCAATATTAAGCTGGAAAAATGCAAATCTACTTTTAAGGTTAGATTCTGGAAAGGTTGATTAATAAAATCTTAAACACAAAAAAAAGCATAGAAATATTTTTTCCATTTGGACAACTAAGTTCAGAATTAATGGTTTCAAAAGGCTCTATTCATTTTTCATAATTTGGAAAGAGCTGGCACACCAATCTAAAAATGGATACCTTTTTGCATGTCAGTTAAAACAGATGTACACAAAAACACATGAAATATATTGTGCTGGTTACTGTAAGGTAATATAAAGCATTTTAAACATATCAGAATATTTACAGACAAATAAGTGTTATTCTGTACAAATATGTACAGAATTCAACTTTAGAAACTATAAATTCCTCACTCTGTTGCTTATTACTTACAACACTTTTGGAACCTTATACTCCAATTTATGCTGACCCAAGAAAATAGAACTGTTACTTCAGTTCCAGTTCCATAATTTGTACAACTCCATCCTCCCCACCTTTCAAATGCTTACCTGCTTTATTCACCAAAACAAACGACTCATTGCCATCGAGTAGAGTCTGACTCATAAATACCCTGTAAGGACAGAACAGAACTGACCTATAGGGCTTTACCAAAACTTGGCTCAAATTTATTCAAGTCATTCACTAAACTTGACTCAAATATATCTTCTGACTATTTTCAAATAGGAGCTCTGGTAGCATTGTGCCTAAAGCACTGACTGCTAACCAGAAGGCTGGCAGTTCAAACCTACCAGCTACTTCTCAGAAGGAAGGTTGGGGCAATCTACTTCCATAGTGATACCACCTCGGAAACCCAAGGTGGGACTGCAGTGAATAGGAGACAATTCGACTGCGCATAACAACAACAACATTTTCAAATATAAACTTTCCTTCATAGTTAGAAAGTTTGCCCACTGAAGCCATCAAAAGAGTATTCCTCATGCTCCACAGCAGCTCCAAAAGACAAGTTCCCAAATAACTGAAAAAAAATATATAGTCTTGAAAGTGACTGTTGAACTACAGTTAATAATCTTCTGTATAATTTCTCAGCTTTTTAAAATTTTTTAAAATTGAATTACTTTTTAGTCAATTGATTTATAAATGTATTATAATAAGTAAAATATAAATACAAGCTTTCTATTTCATCTAGGAGTTCTGATGGCATAGTACGTAAGGCATCTGACTGCTAACCAGAAGGCTGGGGGACGACTGGGCAATCTCCTTCCATAGAGATACTGCCTCGGAAACCTAAGAAGGGGTCAGTATGAGTCAAATCAACTCGACAAGCATTTTATTTCATCTAGACACATGCAATGAAGAGCAATTTTTAAAAAGAAAGAACTTGAAAAAAATAACCAAAATTAACATGAGGATATTTCTGTGCAGAGGAACTATTTAAACAGACAATAAAAGTTGGACCAAATGATCACTTTGTTAATTTAGCCAATTGAGAGGAAACATCAAATGAAAATAAAAAAAGAATACATCTTGTTAAAAGAGGGGTCAGTACTGTTCTTTCCGTCTCTACACTGCAGAAAAGAAATCTACTTAAGGGAATGTAGTGCATTCAGTGTACCCTTTTATCTAAAGTCCAAACCAAACCAAAAACCAAATTCACTGCTATTGAGTCGGTCCCGACTCATTGTGACTCCTCCTTGGACTTCCGAGGCAGTATCTCTGCAGAAGTAGATTGCCCAATCTTCCTTCCAAGGAGTGGTTGGTGGGTTTGAACTGCCAGCCTTCTGGTTAGCAGTCAAATGCCTTAGGCACTAGACTACCAGAGCTCCCTCTAGAGTCCCTGGGTGGCACAAATGGTTAAGCACTGGACCACTAGCCAAAAGGTCAGGAGTTCGGGCCCACTCAGAGGCACCTCAGAAAAACAGATCTGGTGATCTGATTCCAAAAATTCACAGCATCAACATGAGTTGGCATCAACACTACAGTAACTAACAACAACACATTTTAATTTCTCTCTTTAATACTCAATTTATCTCTTCTTATCTAAAAAATTACTATTATTTCAGACAACCAAAATCTCTAGGTTTTAGTAACTACCTGATTCCATATCCTTCTCTGGCCTACCTTGAGGTCTGGTGACTTGGAATTCAACCCATCACACATTTGGAAATATATCAAGAACAAGCAGATTTGAACCTATTGCTTTGTCAATACACATAGATGTTCTAAACAACTATGTGAAAGTCAATGGAGAAATAAAGAAAAATATACTGAGATAGGCAGAAAAGATATTATTTGGACTTTGCATCAAGCCTATAGTCTCTTCAGATTCCCAAAGATCATGCATGACCACTACCACACAGCCATTTCATCTGGATGTAAAATACCAAACTCACTCAGAAGAGACAAGAGAAGGGTAATTTATGAAGTTACCAAGTGGTACACTTCAAATTTTCAGGGGTATCAGTTATCAGAAACAAATTCACCAAGAATGTCCATCAGAACAGATGAATTTTGTGACAGATGCCAAGTATTAGAGATTACTGATAAAAGTGTTATTATCAATAAAAGATTAATGGCCTTCCAAACTAGGACTCCCCAGTCCCATTGCTGCCAAACTGATACAGACTCATAGGGACTCTACATGACAGAGTAGAACTAGGGTTTCCTAGGCTGTAATGTTTATGGAAACAGCCAGCCACATCTTTCTCCTGTGGAGTGGCTGGTAGGTTCAAACTGTTGACCTCTTGGTTAGCAGCCGAGTGCTTAACCACTATGCCATATGAGCTCCTTAAACTAAGACTAACTCAAAACTAAGACTCACTGCCATCCAATCAATTGCAACTCTTAGTAACCCCCATTGGGTTTCCAAGGCTGTAAATCTTGTGGAAGCAGATAGCCCCCTCTCTCTTCCACAAAGCAGCTGGTGGGTTAGAACCACAGACCTTTTGGTTAGCAGACAAATGCCTTAGCCACTACACCACCTATAATTGCTTCAAACTCCAAATCTCTTCCTAAACGGCTTCAGAATGAAAGAAGAAGTGATCATGTGTAAAAGCACTAGATTTGGAGGACACTAAATGAATCATAGAATTTTCAGAGTGAACACTCTAAAATAAGTTTACTAATACCTAATCAGAAATCAGATGACTTCAAACTACTGGAAAATCACCAGCAACCCTCTCAAAAGAAAATATTTAAAATTTCAAGTAATTCTTTTACTGTATTCTACAACTACTATTGGAGCTCTGGTAGCATAGTGCCAAAGGCACTGACTGCTACCCAGAAGGCTGGTGGTTCAAACCCACCAACCACCCCTTGGAAGGAAGGTTGGGCAACCTACTTCCATAGTGATACCGCCTCGGAAACTCAAGGAAGGGTCGCTACAAGTTGGGTCCAACTCGACAGCACATAACAACAACAACAACAACTTCTATTTCTATCATAGCAAAGCAAGTTGATCTAGAAGTCTGTTCCCAATAAATTTCTAACTTGCAAAAAAATTGTCATTTAAAATTTTAAATAAAACTGATACATTCACACCTGTGGCACATAGATATATTTAACTTTTTTTCTTTCCATTCCGAATTAATATGTTTTATTAAAAAAAAAAAAAAAAACAGTTAATCTCATACCATTCAAACTCACCAGCCACTCCTTGGAAGGAAGATTGGGCAATGGTAGCATAGTGCCTACTTGACTGCTAACCAGAAGGCTGGCGGTTCAAACCCACCAGCCACTCCTTGGAAGGAAGGGGCAATCTACTTCCGTAGTGATACTGCCTCAGAAACCCAAGGAGGGGTCGCTATGAGTAGGGTCCGACTTGATGGCACATAACAACAACAACTTCCATAGTGATACCACCTTGGAAACCCAAGAAGGGATCACTATGAGTCGGATCCAATTCAATGGCAGTGAGTTTGTCTTTGTTTGTTTGTTTTTTAATTGAATATAAACAGTAGTCATTTCCATTTTGTAAGCAAGATACTTGAGATAAAAAGATAAAGTGCCAATTTTTAAAAAAACTTAGTGTCAATGTTAACATTAGAACTCAGAACTTTTCTATCTTGGATTGGAAGAGAATTTAATGTTAATTTCTCAAACACACAACACAGTTGTTCCTGAGGCATGGAACATAGGCACTTTATAACAAATACCCTAAAGATCTTTAATTGGTAGTTAAGACACATGCTTTTCCTGATCATCAAGTCTCTTTTAAATATTATATTTATAAATACTCATTTAGGGAAACTAATGAGGTATGATACGAGTGGGATAAAGAAGGTAAGATGTTTTCAGAATTAAAATTTTCAGGACATCAGTCCAGCAGGCATAAAACAAATAACTAGATAATCAAACAATAAAAGAAAACTAGAAATAATATGAAGGCTTTTTTTAAACTGTTATTGCACATATGCAATAATTAGTTTCATCACTTTTATTATACATTTGTTTTTATGGAATCATAATGCACAAGTGCATGCTATTGTTTAAACATCTTCACCACATACCTCATAACAGAACATGATGACAATATATATTAAGGATAATATAGAAAATGTGGCTAAATGCACTCTGTGTTACGGTTCCATAATACAGCATGCAAATGGTTCTGACTAAGCAGACACAGGAGACAATCGTTAGTGTGCACGCTGTGAATGTATATTATGAATAATGCATAAAACTTGGCTAAATCCTAATGAGTCCATTGACATCCTATGGGGTCCAAAGGAGGCTCAGATCCCAAAAGCATGGCCCTGGTGCATTTCTACCCACCAATCATTACAAAAAACAATACCAGGAAAACAAAGGACATTAAGCTACATGATTATCCTCTCATTCTAGGTAAAGGTTTTGAAATAAGCACAAAAATAGAAACTCTGAAAAGAGAGTTAAAGGTCCATCTTACATCACCCTACTTACAGTTTTTCAAAATTATCCATTGCAATTTAAATGGGACAAAAGCTGCAGTTGAAGCTCTGATGTTAATTCTTTTCTTTAGTTTTCTTCAGGGAACTGCTATTATAAGGATGATCTGAGCAATCCCTAAGAAAAGTGACCAAACTCTCAGACCATGGTGGTAGAAAGTGGTCCTGCTTTGAAAGAAGAACGTTTACAAAATGAATTATAGTCAATTAAATAGGGAAACAGATATAATGTGTCTGAAAGCAGTCTTTAAAATGGAAACTCCTTAAAATCTGGTTTTTAGACAGCTTTTTAAAGAATCAAAAAGAATGCCATGAAGATGTTACTTGAAGCACACAAAATTTAAAAAAAAAAGTTTTTACCAATGACCATTTAAATAGCAAATCTTAAAAACTGAGTCCTTGAAAAGATTCACCATTATCTATTACCCCTACGTGGATATACCCAAAGATGAATACCTAAATGAACATGTTCAACATCCAATGCTCATTGAGCCAAAAATGCAGAGCAGAGCAAGTTGTGCTAGAGATGAACAAATGAGTTATGTGACAGAAGCCAGTGCACCCAATTCTCTCCTTGGAGTGGGAGTGAAGCAAAGGCAGCTGCTCCTTCCTTTGTGGGACTCCCAGGGGCTGGTGGGAAATGTGCATTCTCAGAACACATCCCCAGAGTGCAGAGAAGAGGCGAGGCCTGGCCACTTGGGGAAGCAGCAGGCCAAGAAAAATCTTGCACTCTCAGAAAACATGCAAGAGCAAAACGCTGAAGTGGGAGTCTGAGTTAAAGTTCTGGGTTGGAGTTCTTGAAAATATGCCCAGATCCACGAAGTTTCCCATCTATTTACCAAGTCCATGAACCAAAGTCCCAAGCTGGATGCTGCAGCAGAGCCCTAAGCATGGAAATGGATAAATACCTCCATCACCGAATTCTGAAACACAGGGCATGTACCATCGAAGGTTCCCTTCAGCAAAACGATACTGCCATATTTTTCCTATCTCTCCCTACCAGTGTAGCCAGAAATTCTAACTCTAAACATTTATCAAAACAACCCTTCATAAGTTTCTATTTAAAGAAATAGAAACTTGGTACAGTCAACAAGAAAAGTAATGATAACTTTGTGTTTGTTTTCCATTTGTTTTCTTTTGTGGTAAGGACTAGGGCAATAGAGGAGACTAGCACATTGGGGGTACCTGTAACTTACAAACAGGATAAAAGTTTAGAAATATGGTACTCGTTAACTTTACTTCTCCAATTGGTCTCCAACTGACTCTGGCACAGCCACAGGTTCTGTGAATTAAGACTTTAAATGGACTCCTAAAGTTTAAAACTTTCTCAGCGCTCTATTATTATGTTTGTATTTACACCTGGGTAAGTGCAGTCACTACTGCTCAAGCATGAAGCATGAAAATCATACAGAAATATACAGTGTCTGTTGTAACCACTTTGTTATTTTCTCTGTTCTAAAATATGCCACATATCAAGTGCAATAGAACAAAGTTCAGCTCCTGATAGAACAATTCCATACAGCTATTCTCCATTTGAAAACCATTCTCCATCAAGGCTTGTCCCAGCTACAGTATAAGGGGCCTGACAATTGCTCCCCCCTCCCAGTGTGTCTTTACCCCTCCCAAATACCACCAAAAGAATAACATAAAGTCTCTCGGTAGCACTTTGCTTCTCAGCGGGAAACTGTACTGTTTGTGATATCCATTTTGATACCAACCTAAATTAGGCCTCTGGAAATAGGTAATGCATAAAAAGAAGCATTTTGTGTCACCAAATTATTATTATAGGTTACTGTTAACCCTTGGCAGATAGAGGTGAGCTCTGCAGCTCCCCACTGAGGTGACTATTTGTCATGAAATCACAGGCCCTACCTCAGAAGATATTTCAGGTGAGCCTGCGATAAAGCAAATATCCGGTTGACCTATAGGATTCTGATAGCTAGTTTAAGTGGGGAAGCTAAGAGAAATGCCAGTTAAACAAAAGGGCCAGCACAGCATGTGGAACCAGCAGTCTGCTAGCAGAAGTTTAACAGCTGACAGAGCCTAGAGAGAAAGATAGGGAAGCAAAACAGATCCGGGCATTTTACTATCAGACCGATTTAAGACCCTTCTCTTCAAAAACTCTCCCTGCAAAGACATGTAGGATTTACAGGACCAAAAGTTGACAGCAACAATTTTGTTTTCAGGTGGTTACTATGAGAAAACTATTAACTGTCCACTTTGAAATAATGAATTAGAATATTGAATACACTGATGTTTCTATTTCTTCATACAGCTCAGAGGGTAGTTAAATTTTATTTTCTTAAATCCCTACTCAAAAATGTAAATTTCTAGCCCATATCTAAAGCAGCTCTGGTGGAGCAGTGTTTAAGGCATTTGGTAGTTCAAACCCACCAGCTGCTCTGCGGAAGAAAGATGAGGCAGTCTGCTTCCATAAATATTTACAGCCTTAGAAAGCCAACAGAGGTCCTGTGAGTAGGAGTCAACACAATGGCAGTGAGTTTTGAGGTTGAGCCAATTATTAAGATGCAGAGAAATCTAAGAATCCACCCTAAAACTACCCCTACATTATAATCCTAGCACTCAAACCCAAAACCCCCTGCAGTGGAGTCAATTTTCACTCATGGTGACCCTACAGAACAGAGAGAAACATAGGGTGCCCAAGGTTGTAAATCTTTAAAGAAGCAGACTGCCACATCTTTCTCCCATGGAGCAGCTGGTGGGTTCAAACTGCTGGCCTTTTGGTTGGCCGCCAAGCACTTTAACTACTGTACCATCAGGGCTCCTAATCTTAGCACCAGTTCTTGAAAATATATATCATTTTACTTTTGAATTTCAACTTTCTAATATTTTATTTCCCTTATTCTTCATTTTTACATTAAAATAATCAGCATTCATACTGTTAATAATTATAAGCATAACTGAACTGAAGAATCCAAACCAAAGACCACTTCCTATTAACCTGTATTAGTGAAGGAAATGTGCAGAATACACGTCATCTACTCACCTTTCAGCACAACACAGCACTCTTTTCTAGTAAGAGCTGTGAAACAGAGAGACATCCTGTCATACACTAATAATTTGGCTCTTCATTCTTCCTTATGCATTTTTATTATATGTTTTTATAAAAGTAATCACATGTGCCTGACTTATCTCATTAAAATAAACAGACACTACTGAGACCAAATCTCTTGAGGCACAAGAAAAACAATGCAAAATGTAGTTCCTCAAATTGGTATAATTGATATTTATTGACTAGACAACTAAATAACTAAAACTTCTTTAAAGTGAGTATCACAGATTTATGAAGAACAGCAGAATTATTCTGCATTTGATAACATGGAAAAAAAAAAAGTTAATAAGAACTACCAAAGTTTTATAGGGAGATTAGTAGGCTGTGGATAATAGCCAAATGTCACAGCTGTCCAGGGTTTCTAACTGAGTCCCTACATTTGAAGGCATGGGACTGCAGAGCAAGTGCTCCTCTCCCCTTTTCTAGACACAACCTATTAAATGACAGACTCTTTTTAATGTATAAGAATCTACTTTCGATCACACTGTAGTCAGCCACAAGATCTTTGGACTGAGAAAATGCTTATTATTCAATCTCATTCAACTGCAGTAAAGTATCAGATTTTAACGTCGCCAAGTCCTAGAACCACACACCTCAGAGCGAGGCCACCACACTATGCCAACATAAACCCACTCAAGGAATTGTGACCAGCTAATGATTTATCATATTCAGGATTTCTAGATATAATTTGAATGCCAGCTACTAAAATTAAATCTCCTGCTTCCATTTTCTAAAATAATTCATGAATTCAAATATTCAACAGCATTTCATCTGGTCCTAGTTATAGCACCTCACTGTTGACAAAGCCCTTTCTTGAAAGTTTCTGCAGGCACCTGTACATACCTGTGCAGTCCATTCCTTGTGAAGTTCCTTTTGCCGTAGCTTCCTTCTTAAAAATATTCCTATACCCATGCTGGTTTTTGTATCTGCTCAGTTCAAATTTAGATTCATTGGTACTTTTCCACAGTTACATTTCTTGTTCAATTGATGTTTCCTTTTATTTATTCTGAAGTTTTCGATGTAAGACAAACAGGAATACCACCTTCTAAAATTACTACTATCCTACCATCCTCTGATGGAACATTAGTGGGAAGCAATATTCTACAAAGCTATGAAGCATGCACTGCCCTAAATTACATTGCAGTCGCTGCCCTGAGCTCACACATTTTTGAATAGAAAGGCTCCCAGGGATCTCTCTGTACTGACTGCATTTACTGCTTTAAAATATTTTTAACCCAGACACTGAAGTGCCAGCCTTGCAGTTCCTCATGCTAATCCCAGCTTGGGTGGCTGTTCTTAAGGGAAAACATTCAAAACATTGTAACAGTGCATCAACTTTGACCCTTTTCACTTAAACATGAGACTCTTAAAAAAAAGTTTGAATTCCAGAGGGAATCACTGAACTTTGACCTGCTTAAAATTAGTTTTGTTTTAGTGCCTTCATGGTGACTCAACAGGCCAATTTTCCAGACACTTAAGATGTTTCTGCCCCTGAAGATTCCAGTTCAAGTCCACAGCTATGTTTGCTGCTCAGATGAGAACATTTTGTCCCAGAGTTTCAAGCAGCAAATTCCCAGATCTCCATCTCTTTGCCAGATGTTGGCATTACTTGGTATTAAGCTGTATCTACCCAACCACACACTCACACACACACACACATACACATGCACACAGTCAGAGGAAAGGCCATAATTTTTTTCACTTACAGTCTTTTTGAAAACAAATTTTTCCACTAAACATTCAGTCATACAGGAATGTTTATTAGGATTATATAAACACTACTTACACAATAAAAACTTCTAACTTTTGGTTAACAGGACTATGATACATTTATAATACAGTCTTCCTAAATCTCATTTTTTCAGCAGAAGGAAAAAAAAATTCAAGGATCTTATTTTCTCATCTGTTGCAGATTTTAGATACTGTCAATGAATAATCACATATTGAAAATGAACAATCTCACAATGTTATAGTTTCTTTCACTGGAATTTCCAATATAATTTTTTTTCAAAAATTTAAAGGTAAAACAAATTTACCAAAGAAGTAAAGATGTCATATAAATGCATAGGGAAGAATGAAAAGTTACCAAAGAACTAAAAGTGTAGTACATGTTGCATTTAATTTAGTCTCTCAAAAATGTTCTCCTCATTAGGAAAAGAAACTTCATAAAAATGAAAAAGTACCCAATTTTATTCATACAACTTTAGGTGTTCAAAAAGAAAGATGTAGCTATAAATCTGGAACAATTCCTGCACAGTCCCCCTGCTTTAAAATTTCAGAATAGTCAAGAATAAACACACTCAGGAAAAGAAAATCCACTTAACAGTATGAAGCAAGAAACAAGATATGTTAACACAGTTAAGCAGAATAAAAGAATCAGTATGACACAACTTAGTCTACACAGCTCACACATCATGTTAAAACAAGACTTTATTGCCTCCAAAGGATGAGTTAGCTACAATGCAAGGTGGTGCAAAAGTCTATTCCAGATCTTCACTATTTTGACACTTGTTAAAAGCACTTAAATCTATCAATTTTCAAAGAGCTAGTAATAAAATTCTTAAAATATAGGCATTTTGATCACTAATATTAATGCCCTAAACCTGGAAATAAAAAAATTATATAGTGTTGTTGTTGTTATGTGCCGTCGAGTCAGCCCCGACTCATAGCGACCTCTCCTTGGGTTTCCAAGGCAGTATCACTACAGAAGTAGGATTGCCCAACCTTCCTTCCGAGGAGTGGCTGGTGGGTTTGAACCACAAGCCTTCTGGTTAGTAGTCAAGTGTCTTAGGCACTATGCTACCAGAGCTCCTAATAGTGTAGATGATACAAAAATTGATCACACGAAAATTATACTGCACTAATTCTAACTCAAATAGTCAGAAAATAATAAGTACTCAACTGGGTTTCTCTGGCAATAATTTCCTTCATTTCCTACCTATTTAAGAAAAGAGCACAATGAAAGTTCTCTAAATGGGGAAAAATAGTGAGCATTTGCATAGGTACATTAGCTTGAATCTATTTTATTTTCATACTGTTCATAAATCAATCAACATATAAACATTGTGCGAGTTGTGCTGATTGGACACAGATTTCTTAAATTAAGAAAATATATGGAATTCATTCCAATTATTTTACATTTCAAGTATATGTAACTACTTCGGTTCTTTACTGATGGTTACGAAAGCAAGCACTAATAGTTTGAAAAGTGGTTTAATTATTTATACAAAGAAGTTAAATGAAATGAAAAATTCAAACGTTACCAATTGTTATCTTCAAATGACATAAAATTAGTGTAAATTATGAAAGACTCTAATGAAAATACACGTATTTACAGACAAGACAATAGATACCAAAAAACAAACTCACTGCCGTCGAGTCGATTTTGACTCATAGAGAGTACCAAACCAAACCAAACTCACTGCTGTTGAGTTGGATCTGATTCATAGAGACCCCTCCTTGGGTTTTCAAGGTGATATCACTACGGAAGTAGATTGCCCAACCTTCCTTCCAAGGAATGGCTGATGGGTTTGAACCGCCATTCTTCTAGTTAGCAGTCAAATGACTTAGACACGCCATGAGAGCTCCTTCAGACAGAGTAGATGGCAGTATTCAAATAAAATAAATTATACAGAGATGTTCCCACATAAGAACCATTACCTAAAATATCTGGCAACATAGGATTAACACTGTACTTTCTTAATCCTTTAATTTTATTAATAATAAAATATGCTACTAATTATGTCAGGTATTTCGGCCTTGTATTTTAAAAGACATATTTACATTTTTTCTTTCTGTATGTTGTAAAAAGTAGTACATAGTGTCATTAAAAAGTAATGTGAATGGTGTTTAAGCAAATATACCTTGTCATTTTAAGTTCAAATGTGGAATTTTTACCTTCCCGGTGGTCACTTTAGAACATCACTGACTTCTCTAAAAACCAGCCACTACTTACAGTATTTTTACCTCCTTCCAAAACTGCTTTCTAAGTCTATAACACACTCATTTCCAAATATCTTCAATAGTGACAAATTTTCATAATTTGAAAGTCAATTTTAGCCATTTTCATCATTTCAGAGACATATTTATAGCCAAATCTGGTGAATAGAGAAAAAAAAAAAAAAAAGGATGATAAATCTTGGTATAAAATGTGATTAGAAAGTTCATAATGAGATGGATGTTTTAGTTAGGCTTACAAATGATTTAAAAGACAATTTTGAGATAGAGCCTGGTGGAACCACTGAGACTATGGCCCCTAACTGCCCTTCAGGTCTGGAATTGAACCCACACATGAACCCAAAAGACAGGCATATGAGTTGAACATTTACCTCAAGTAGATACTCTCCTTGGAGAGAACAATTATGGGAGAAAGAAGGGCTGCTTATGCACAGGGAGACAGCTCAGGGGGCAGTAGTCCATGGAGGGATGGACACGGGGAAGAGGTAACTATGGGGAGGACGTGGGAGGGGAGCTGTTGCATTGTGGTAAACTGTCGTCAATGTCATGAGACAAAGTATATGTGAACTGCTGTATGGAAAGTGAATTTGCTTTGTAAATCTTCACCCAAATCACAATTTTAAAAAAAAAATAAAATTTTTGAGAAAGAAAGTTTTCCAAAATAGTTTGAACAATCGCATCCTTGGAATAAGGATTTTGCTTCCCTGGGTGACTATCTTGAAAAACAGCATTAATATGAATGTATAAATTACACTGCAATCATTGTTTTTCTTAAAAATCAACCCCTGTTGCAAATACGAAATGGAGAAGATAGACATTTTCACTTAGAGTTATGTATGTGCATTTGGAAGCTTCCCCACGGTATAAAGTTAACAGCGGGTTGATTTGTATATTACATGCCATATGAACTTAACATTTATCTTTTGATATTTCAAAAGAGTAACATGTATTGAAAAGAAAAACCTCATTTTAATAGACAGATATTTATATCCAGCCCCAATCTATAGGCTTCTATAAACTTTTTCTCTTATATACAGTCAAAACCTGACAAAAGCTCACTGTGGAATTATGCACAAAAACTGCAAATTTAAACAAGGTGTGATCGTATACTTTTTCACACATTATTGTATCATGCTACACCAGAACACTAATGTATGCACAGTTCCAAAATAGCTTGGGCTATTACAGCACAGCTTTGAAAACTACTAAAATCCCGACAAGAGTGCCTTTCAAAAGCTGTTCCTTCATTACTACACACTAGTAAAAGGTTGCTTTTACTATTTGTATTTGAGAATAGAGAAAAATTACAGAAATGTTTATAACCTGGCCTCACAATTCTGAGGTCTTATTTCTTATTAGATTCTTTCTAGTTGTAAAAGCTGTTTCATCGATATGACCATGACAATGGAACTCAATACTATTTAATTGACTCAATTATGGAACAACTGTGCTTCTTTCCTTATGCTGCCCTACTTTCTTTTAAGTTGCATTTGAATTATTGATGAAATTGCAATAAAGCATTTCTTTGCTACACATAGTTTAGAAGTAGAGAATGATGTTCCATGGTTAATTTTTACATCCACAGTGATAACATATATACACCTGCTGTCCTTTCAAAGAAAGTCAATACCATGGCTCAAGCTTAAAACAATGACTTTTCTGTCCTGATTGTGTTCAAAACACAATGTGCTGAAATAATAAATATAATACAAATATACAAGGAAAAAACGGTAAACAAAAGTATAGTATAGAAAATACTGTTCTAGGTCTTCCTGGGTGATGAAACCATCTGTTGTTGTTGTTGTTGTTGTTGTTGTTGTTAGGTGCTGTCGAGTCATTTCCGACTCATAGCAACCCCAAGCACAACAGAACAAAACACTGCCCTATCCCACGCCAGCCCCACAATTCCTGCTATACTTGAGCCCACTGTCGCAGCCACCTTGTCAATCCATCTCATTGAAGGCCTCCCCCTCTCTCGTCGACCCTCCACCCTACCAAGCATGACATCCTTCTCCAAGGAAT
>NW_006921758.1:429762-452557 GCF_000298275.1 Orycteropus afer afer | reverse complement strand
TTTTTCTTCATATAGTCCAGCTTCTCGGATTATTTGCTCAGCATATAGATTGAATAAGTGTGGGGAAAGGATGCAACGCTGATGCACTCCCTTTTTGATTTTAAACCATGTAACGTCTCCTTGTTCCATTCGAACGACAGCCTCCCGGTCAAGGTACAAGTTCCTCATGAATACAATCAAGTGTTCGGGAATTCCCATTCCTCTCAATGTTATCCATAATTTGTCATGATCCACACAATCAAATGCCTTTGCATAGTCAATAAAACACAAGTAAATATCTCTCTGGTATTCTTTGCCTTGAGCCAAGATCCATCTGACAGCAGTTATGATATCCCTTGTTCCACGTCCTCTTCTGAATCTGGCTTGCACCTCTGTAAGTTCTCTGTCAATATACTGCTGCAAAGGTTTTTGAATTATCTTCAGTAGGAAGAAGGAAGAGGAAACCATCTACACCTAAGATAAAATAGGTTCTGCTTTCTTTCAAGTGTTTTGAGGACCCATTTCGGCACTTGGGAGAATAACATCGAGAAATGACAGAATGACTAGTTTACAGGACAAAGAGAATGTTTCTTCCTGAGACTACTCTAATCACTACCTAAATGATGCCCCTTCCCTTCCATTTTCCAAACAGCCAGAACGATCTTTTTAAAATACAAATCTGAATCCTTAAATTGTTTGCATGGTACTTAGGATAAAGACTCCAAACTTTACCAATACCAACAAGACCCTACATGAGAGGACACCTTTCTCCTTCTCAAATCACATCTTTCACAACACTGATGCTTCTTTTCTGTGCCCCAATCATATTGATCTTTACTTCCTCAATATTCCAAGCTCTAATCCACTTCAGAGCTGGGCATATAGTGTTCTCTACTCCCCATCATCCACATCTTCTTCACCTACTTAATTTTCTCCTTTTCATACACCAGCCAAAATGTCACTTGCTCATGAAAACCTTCTCTGATTTCCAGAATAAAGTCACTCTAAAATATATCTTTATAGCTCCCAGTACTCTTCCTACATGGTACACTTTATCGTGTTTATTACAATATATGCTTGTAACACTATTGTCTTAGCCAACCTATACTTACCAAGTCACCATAAAAATGATGTGCTCCAACCCTTTTGTAAAACATACTACTGGCTATGGCAAGCTGATGGCTAAGAGGTCATTAACTGATACTCACTGCCATCGAGTTGGATCCAACTCATAGCAACCCCTCCTTAGGTTTCGGAGGCAGTGTCACTTTGGAAGTAGATTGCCAAACCTTCCTTCTAAGGAATGGCTGGTGGGTTTGAACCGCCATCCTTCTGCTTAGCAGTCAAGTACCTTAGGCACTACGCCACCAGAGCTCCTAAGAGATCATTACACCTACCCAATTCCACTCTCACCAATTCGTTTATTTGATCCCAAGTCTGTTTGTGTCACTTCTACTTGTTATTGGACTCGTATAAATTAATTAAATACTATGAAACTAATAAAATTTGAGGACAAAAAAAGAGTGTTTTTAGGAACATTAAAACAAATTATTTAGAAAGAAGGCAAATTATTTTTAAAAATCATTGAGATAAATTTTGTACTTCAATTGCTTGCCCAAAACCAAAAAACCAAACTCACTGCTGTTAAGTCAAATCCAACTCACAGCAACCTCTCCTTAGGTTCCCAAAGCATTATCACTGCAGACGTAGATTACCCAATGTTCTGTCCGAGGAGTGGCTGGTGGGTTTGAACCGCCAGCCTTCTGGTTAGCAGTCAAATGCTTTAGGGACTATGCCACCAAGTACCTTTAAATTCTCCTGATATTTTTAACAAATCAAAAGTAAAAACCACTGAATATATGAGTATGACTCACCCAAGAAAGATGCCAAGGATTGCTATTCAAGACTCATACTTAAAGGCTTTGATTATACATCAATAACTGGCAAACTGATGTAAACATATACATTTTAAAATATAACGTATTTAAGATAAGTATAACTTCTTAAAGATCCTATGCTTTAGATTTTTTTTTTTTTTGATTAACTACTAGCTACCAGTCACAATTACCTCACCAAAGAGAAAGGCTTTCTATTTGTTGGTATAATCAGCTGATTAACCTCCAGCTTTCCTACTAAATTGGATGCTCCAGATAGACAAAATCTCTTCTCTTCTCCATTTTAACCTTATTACACAATTCCTACATGACAGAGATCAGACTCTCAATTAAAAATTTTTGAGTGAATGAAAGTTAAGATTATGCAAACATTATTCATTTGAAATTATTATTAATGTTAATATGCAAATACTCAGAGATTAAAAATATGTATGTAGAGAGTCATCCGAAGATTTCAAGACACAGTATCTTTTTGAGAAACAAAATATGCCCTTTACTAAAGATTTTTTTTTACATATTACATATAAAAAATAAAAATCTTAGTTTTTTTAAATACTTAAATAGAACTCTAGTATAATGAAATTTCTACCTTTTTAACTTATAAACTGTATTTAAGACTATGTGATCAGGCTTCCTTAGGGACCCAACCAGGATTTCCAGATCCTTGTTAAGGCTTCCATATACCAGTTTCAAATTCAACTATCTTTTCATTTTATTTCTAATGAAAAAATGATAATGATGCCACCTGAAATGTATTTCTCCCCTTCCTTCCAAGAATTCAAAGCAACCCACAATTTGTAAGCAAGCAATGTTAAATATAAAAAGGAGACCATGATTGCAATGAACTTTTATTAACAAAAGATGTTAATAAGGAAATTAAGCTATCTACGTTTCAGGCCCAAGATGATTCTGGAATAATTCTTTTAAGCCAGGCTGAGTTTTGCGGGGGGGGGGGGAGGATGCTTATGTAAACATTTAAAATTTAAAGATGGTATGAAGGAATTATTACGGTAGGTTTTATCTTTTCAGGTTCTTTATTTCTGAGAGGACAAAAATAAAGTTATCTTTTAATTATTGCATGTAACTTATTTACAAATTCATGAATCTGAAAAAATAAGGAAGGAGAGAACATTCAAAAGCCTTCTGGGCCAGGCAGGATACAGGTCATAAATTAGAGCCAGACATACAGAGGGGTAATGGTGTCTGTGTGGCCCCAACCTTTTAGCTACTTGTGAGGCACTGCTAAAGCCAGAGGAAATGCTAAGTCAATGATGACCCTGGATAGCATGCACACATCCACACAAACACACAGACATCCATGTGCATGCATGCATACACACACACACACACATGCATACATTCATACACACACACATTTTCTCCCTCCATGATTTTTAAAATATTTTAAAGCTTCACAACTATGTTCTAAAACCTTATTTTTCCTCATATTTACTTCTTTATATCATTTGAATAGTTGCATAGGTCAAACCCATAGAATTATCAAAATTTCTCTCCAGTACACTGTCTCCCCATTTAGTATACAGATTTAGTATACAGATTACACCCAAAAATGTAGCTCAGTAGTCTTTGAGGTAGATGCAAAAACATGATCCAATGGCATGCTATAAGATAATATTACAATGGGAATAGAATATACCCATGACCATACATAGCTAGGGCAGATGATATTCCTACAGGTATATCTGTACGTGCTATAAAAATGCAATATGCAGCATAGAGCTAACAACAGGGCACAAAGTTAGGATAACTTCTTGGCCACAGCTAAGCACCTTAAGGGAGTGAATTGCTGTGCCTGCAGGCTCAGGACCACAGTCTTAAGGAGGTATCAAGCTCAAATGGCACAACACAGTACACAAAAACATTGTACATCTTACTTTAGTGAGTAGCGACTGGGGTGCTAAAAGCTTAGGAGGGGCCATCTAAGATGTAACTATAGTCTCTCCTCATCCAGAGCAAAGAAGAGTGAAGAAAACAAAAAATGCATAGAAACAATTAGTCCAAAGGACTAATGAACTATGAAACCTCAGCCTATATGACCCTAAGGAGCTCTGGTAGTGTAGTGCCCAAGGCACTTGACTGCTAACCAGAAGACTGGAAGTTCAAACCCACCAGCCACTTCTTAGAAGGAAGGTTGGGCAATCTACTTCCGTAGTGATACTGCCTCAGAAACCCAAAGAGGGGTCGCTGTGAGTCAGGACTCAACAGCACATAACAACAACAACAACAACATATGATCCTGGGATCATGCCCAGCTACCACTGCCAACCACTCAGAAAGGGACTAAAATTGGAGATCCAGGATAAAGTGGGAGGAAAATATGCAACAACATTTTTAAAACATTAAAAAGACCAGGATTACTGGTCAGATAGAGATGGGTGAAACACCTGAGACTATGGGCCCTAGCATCCTCTGGGCCTGGAATTGGACTTACTCCCCTGGCTAACTTTTAGCCAAGCAACAGACAGACGCACGAGTTGAACAGCTACATCAGGGAGATGAACTCCTGAGAACAAACACGAGAGATCAGTAGGGCAGCATTTGCACAGGGAGAAAGCTAGGGAGGCAGGTATGCATATGCAGGAAGGACACATGGGAAGGGTGACTACAGGGAGGAAGTGGAAAAAGAGCTGTTACACCATGAGGACTGTAATCACTGTCACAAAACAGAATGTGTATAAACTGTTGAATGCAAAATGAATCTGCCTCGTAAAATTTCACCCAAATCACAATAAAAAATTTTAAAAGGAAAACCTTATAAAAATAAAATACTACAAATTTTATTTACATTTCTTATTTTATAGATACTATTCTCCCTTCATCTTATCCCTATTTAATTTTACAACAGAGTAGTATATATAGGTTTATTATTAATGATGTATAGACATGAACAAAAAAGTTAGGAGAGCATTGACTTAGATGCCCACCTGGAACCTGAAAAACCTAGGCCTACACTTCCTGGCTGATTATCGCTGGTCACATACTCAAAAACAAACTCACTGCTGTCAAGATGATTTTAACTCATAGCAACCCTATAGAACAGGCAGAGACTATAATCTTTACAAAAGTAGACTGTCACATCTTTTTCCCATGGAGCATCTAGTGGGTTCAAACCTCTGACCTTTGGGTTAGTAGCTGAGTGCTTTAGCCACTGCGTCACCAGGCTCTCTCTTGTCCACACTGTTGTTGTTGTTGTTATGTGCCGTCGAGTCAGACCCAACTCACAGTGACCCCTCCTTGGGTTTCCGAGACAGTATCACTACGAAAGTAGATTGCCCCATCTTCCTTCCAAGGAGTGGCTGGTGGGTTTGAACCGCCAGCCTTCTGGTTAGCAGTCAAGTGCCTTAAGCACTACACTACCAGAGCTCCCCTTGTCCACATGTTATGTTGTTATGTGCCATCAAGTCAAACCCGACTCATAGTGACCCCTCCTTGGGTTTCCGAGGCAGTATCACTACGGAAGTAGGATTGCCCAACCTTCCTTCCGAGGAGTGGCTGGTGGGTTTGACCGCCAGCCTTCTGGTTAGCTGGCAAGTGTCTTAGCCACTATGCTACCAGAGCTCCCCATTGTTGTTGTTGTTGTTGTTGTGTGCCGTCGAGTCGGCCCCGACTCATAGCGACCCCTCCTTGGGTTTCCGAGGCAGTATCACTACAGAAGTAGGATTGCCCAACCTTCCTTCTGAGGAGTGGCTGGTGGGTTTGAACCACCAGCCTTCTGGTTAGCAGTCAAGTGCTCTAGCCACTATGCTACCAGAGCTCCTAGAGCCATAGTGGGCAACAAATCCTCCTCACCTACTAAGACACAAAGAGGCACCATTACCATCATGTCGAGTTCCAATCAGCTGTTCCACCTCCAATTAAAACACTTCCTTGGACTCATTCCATAGAGAAATGTTGTCCAAAGCTAGTTCACGATAATCTGTCGGTTTCACTTTTTAACCTAATCACCAATAAGCTGCCACTGAGGCCCTCATTTCCACAAGAAGGAGTTAATGGGAATGCTGTTTCCCTCTCTTGCTTTCAGCATTTTGTAACACATTACAGCTTTCATTACAGTGCTTGAGGTAGTGGATTATGGATTACATTGTCTAATTTTAGCTAAATTAACCCTCATAAAAGAACCAGCGATTTAAAAAGATTTCCTGAAAAGGAAAAAAAAAAAAAAAAAAAACCTACTGATTTGCAAGTAGTACTAATAACACAAACATTAGTGGATAATACACTAATGTTCTATAGGGTTGCTATGAGTGGCGATCATCTTGACGGCAGTAAGTTTGTTTTTGGGTATGTCACCAGCGATAATCAGCCAGGAAGTGCAGGCGTAGGTTTTTCAGGTGCCAGGTGGGCATCTAAGTCAATGCTCTCCAAACTTTTTTGTTCATGTCTATACACCACTAATAAAAAACCTATATATACTACTATGTTGTAAACAAAAAATGGAAATTAAATAGGGATAATACTGACTCAGAATCTATAGTTTAACAAGATCCCCAGGTGATTCTTATACATGATTCAGTCTATCTGCAGTGGAAATGCAAATTCTCAACAAGGGGTCAAACCAGAATGAACCAGTTCCAAGTCCTGTTTTAAACTGATATTCAATGGGACCTGAATAATAGCTATATATATATATATATATATATATATAGCTTTGGTGGTGCAGTGCCTAAAGCATTTGACTGCTAACCAGAAGGTTGATGGTTCAAACCCACTAGCCACCACTCCACATTAAGAAAGATGGGGCAATCTACTTCTGTAAAGATTTACCTCCTCAGAAACCCAACAGGGATTGCTATGAGTTAGAATCGACTCAATGGCAGTGAGTTTGGTTTTGAGGATAGATACAGATATATATTCTGGAAGATTATATGCTCAAAAAATTTTACTGATGTGATGCCCCTAAAGTATTAATATGTCACCTAATATTGAAAGACAGCATTTTAACTTAAGGAGCTTGTTTTCTATATTGTGGCTAATATGTCCTTAGTTCCATTCACAAACAGAGTGGACCATGTTATATAACAGTACATGGGTCCTCACAGCCTACAAGACAGAATCTTACAAATGTGAAATAAAAAGATCTCCTTGATCTAGTTACAGCCAACCACCACACCCTCATCTCAGCTAGTCCCCATCATCTACTTTATAGACACAAAAGTTCTGTAATTTCACAAACACACCCTGCTATTTCTCACTTCTTTGCCTTTTCACTTTTCAGAGGAAGGTGCTCTGGTGGCACAGGGTCTAAGGCATTTGACTGCTAACCAGAGTGTTGGTGGTTCAAATCCACCAGCCACTCCAAGGAAGGAAGACAGGACCATCTACTGTAAAGATTTACCACCTCAGAAGCTCAATGGGGGTCACTATGAGTTGGAATCGACTTGATGGCAGTGAGTTTGGTTCTGTCTTTTCAGTCATGTCATCCTGTCTGCTTAGGATACTCTATTCCCTTCTCAGATCACAACACTTGTCCTGCTTAACTTAACTCAGAGGCTTACCAAGGGCAGGGCAATGTGAACACTGTGTCCTGGTGCACACAATAAGGAGGTTTATTGTCTCTAGAAAATTTAAGAACTGTAATATAACCCACTATCACCTGGTTCCAGCAATTCTAAATAATGTTACTAATAAAGTGGTCTTTCCCAGCTGGGCTGACTGCTCCCATGGCCCACCCTGGATATGCCACTTAACCAGTAAGCCATGGCTCAGAAATTCCAATAAACACTAAACATGACCAGTGAAACTTGGAGATTTGAACACAGGCCATTATTAACTCCAAGAAAACCAAAGCAGTTGTATAAAAAAGTAAAAATAATCTATATAAAATACTACTGAGCAACAAACAGCATTTACATAGTCACTACAATGATGTTTACTGTTTTAACTAAAAAAAAAGGAAAAAAAAAAAAAAACAGGATAAAGTTATACTGAGAAGATGGGAAAAGGAGTATGTGAGGTTTGGGAAGTAAGGGTAAAGAAGGGTAGTGTAAGGAAAATGAATACTCAGATACCATAGCAGGAAGTTACTCAAAAAGCTAGTATTTAAAAAGAATTAGAAGTCAAGAAAAACAAGAGTAAAGATTTTACTTAGAAATAGGGAGTTGAAAATTGTACGGATGGGCTGAGTATGGTTGCCAGTAAGGCAGGATTGCTATTTTTATTACACAGCCTCGAGTTTTTCTAGTATGTACCAGCCAGAATACTCCTTGGAAGCAAGGACGGTGAGACTTTGTCTCATGTACATTGGACATGTCTCAGGAGGGACCAGTTCCGGGCAAAGGACATAAAGCTTGGTAAAGTGGAGAGTCAGCAAAAAAGAGCCAGATCCTCAACAAAATTGATTGACACAGTGGCTGTGACAAGCTCTAACACAGCAATGATTGTGAGGATGGTACAGGATCAGGCAGTCTCATTCTGTTTTAATAGGGTCACTGTGAGTCAGAAATGACTCGATGGCACCTAACAGCAACAACATGTTATTTTAATAAGCATGTAACTGATTAATGAAATCCTCAGATCATGCATCAGTTCATTTAGAAAATTTTCCCCAATATATTTTCTATGCTCTCAAAACACTCTATCGGGGTTATATCTCTATCATTATACTTATCACACAGATAAATAATTAGCAGTTTACATTACTATCTCCCCTATCAAACCAAAGTTCTTGAAGACAAGAACCAAGATTTATTTATATTTGTATCCCCTGGCAGAAATGATACTTAAATTTAAATTCACATCTGAATTCAACATATATTTACTGAGCTCCAAGCAGACAAAAGCACTAATAAAATACAAGTTTCTGATTTCAAAGAAAAACATTTATAACCATAATATACCATCATCCCATAGAGCTCATTATATGTCGGGGAATATTTTAAGTATTTGGCACTTATTCTATCACTGATTTCTCACAACTGTCATATGAGGTAGACATAGTCATTCTCATTCTACATATGGGAACGCACAAACTGAGAGAGGTTAAGCCAATCATTCAATGTCACACAGCTAGAAAGAGGTAAATGATGATCTAAAATGCAAGCATATAATACTGAATTACAATGTCCATGCTCCTACCCACAAACTCAGAAGATAAGACATGCTCACAATGTCACTACATCATACAATATATGGTAAAAGCTTTAAGGGTCGTTAATAGATGGAAGTGTTATAAGACCTGAGAAGGGAAAGATCTTCAGCTAGGATATTTTCTGAGGATGCCTTGAAAGAAGTATATTTTATTTGGAAGTTAAGAGACAGGTAGGATTCAAATAGAGCCTGGGTGGTGCAAATGGTTTACAATCAGCTGCTAACCTAAAGGTTGTAGGTTAAAACCCACCCAGCAGCTCTGCAGATGAAAAGGCCCAGTGGACTAATTCCATAGAGATTACAGCCAAGAAAACTGTATGGAGTAGTTCTACTCTGTAATATGTAGGGTCACTATGAGTGATGGGCCAACTCAACAGCAGCTAACAACACAACACAAAGATTTCAAGAGATACATATGAAGAGAGGAGTTCCTGGGTGGTGTTGCTAACTAAAAGGTTGCTAACTAAAAGGTTGGAGGTTCAAGTCCACCCAGAGGTGTCTCAGAAGAAAGGCCTGGAAAAATCAGTCATTGAAATCTCTATGGAGCAGAGTTCTATTCTGACTCACATGGGGTTGCCATGACTTGGTGGCAACTGGTTATATGAAGGGAAAATATAAAAATGCAAAGCCCAAGGTACATATGTAGACAAGAAGGCGCCACATGTTTTGTGTCCAATCTCTATATGAATACTGAAGGCTACAGTGGTTACAGATCCAGCCAGCAGACTCCCTGGGAACAGCGTGAAGTATGGAGTTAAATACCTCTCTTCTGAACATGGGAAACAATAATGGGTAATCACTAGAGTAGTATCCCATCAGGCTGGGGTTGCAGGGACAAAGAGTCTGAAAGTGAGTCATTTTCTAAAATGATTTAGGTGTCTTTCTAAAATCCTTTCTCTTGCCTCCTTATCTAACACTACTGAAGAAAGTCCAAGCCACCATCTTCTCTTGTGTGAATCATTGTAATGGCCTCCTCACTACCTTGCCCCAATACATCATTGCCTCTCTTATATTTTTTCTACATGTTATAGCCATAGATTTTATTAGCTCCTTGCTTAAAACTATTCAGTAGTTATCTCATCACCTTATAATGAAGACTGAAATCTCTAAAATGGTTCAAAGAGCTTAATGATATGATCCAAGCCTCCCTCTACAGCCTCATCTCCTTCCACTTCCCATCATGCCAGCCTTCTAATTCCAAGAATATAGCCTTCTTCCTCCTTCTTTGGAATCTTTGCACATGCTACATACCCTCCCTGTCTTGAAAGCTTTCACTTCATCTTATTAACTCTAATCATCATTCAAACGTGACTTCCTCATGGGAGCTTCTTCTGACTTCCACACCCTCCACATACATCAGACACCTCTGCTACACATTATTTATTCCTGGGAAACATAGTTCTCCAATTCAAAACTGTAAGTGTAGGTAATTATTTGAGCAAAGTTTATCTTCCTGAATATACCTAAATCCTAGTCTACACACCACTCAATCTCTAGCAATTAATATGGTATCTGGTACATAGTAGGTGCTCAATAAATATGTTGACTATTGAATGAATGATGAGACAAAAATAAAAGAGAAAGCCAAAGTACAGAGCCAAGAAAAATGGGAACCAAAGAAAGTCAATGATGAAGAGGTTTAAAGCAGATGGAAAAAGCAACTCTGGAAGAATTCTCTGAGTCAGACAGGGTCCAGGTGCCAGCAGTGAGTGGCTTTTTATGCAATGTCCATGTCTTCTGGCATAAGCATTCTGAAAAGAGTTGATAGGATTGACATGTTGCAGACAGTCTGGGAGTCATCTGGGAAACTGTGTTCAGCTTGAATCCAGAGCAGAAGCAAATTGTTCTTGAAGGGAAGATTTCAAACATGAGCCTGAAAAGATAGAAGAATTGGAGATAGATTGCAGAAGCCCTTAAAAACCGTACTGAAGAGTCTGGGTTTCATCCAGGTGCCGTTCTCAAGCACTTTCAACTTTTGAGGAAGGGGGCAAAATGATCTAAATAGTGCATCAGGAAGATTGACTTGACAGTGGTAAATAGAGCAGATCGTAGGAGAAAACACAAGTTTGCAATGGTTCAGAAATAAGGTAAAATAAGGTTGTTGTTGTTTTTTTTTTTTTTAAAAAAAAAAAAAAAAAAAAAAGCCCTACAGTGATAGAAAGGCGCTCTGGCAGTAGTGGCTAAAGCACTCAGCTGCTAACCAAAAGGTCAGCAGTTTAAACCCACCAGCAGTTCTGCAGGAGAAAATACCTGGCAATCTGCTCTTACAAATATTACAGCCTACGAAAGCCTATGGGCAGTTCTACTCCATCACTATGAGTCGGAATAGACTTGACAGCACACAACAACAAAGGGATACAGTAGACCACTATCTGGAAGGTTGGTGGTTGGAACTCACCCAGAAGTGCCTTAGGAGACAAGCATGATGATCTGCTTCCAAAAGGTCACAGCTTTGAAAACTCTATGGAGCTGGTCTACTCTGGACACATGGAGTTGCCATGATTTGGAATTGATTCAATGGCAACTAACACCAACAACATGAGTGATGTTGTTGTTGTTGTTGTTGTTATGTGCCGTCGAGTCAAACCTGACTCATAGCGACCCCTCCTTGGGTTTCCGAGGCAGTATCACTACGGAAGTAGGATTGCCCAACCTTCCTTCCGAGGAGTGGCTGGTGGGTTTGAACCGCCAGCCGTCTGGTTTGCAGGCAAGTGTCTTAGCCACTATGCTACCAGAGCTCCCAACAAGAGTGATAGAATATGGAAACAGAGAGAGAAACGAATTGCCATTTTGAGGGACTTAATAGGACTTTATATATGCGTAATAAATTACAATGGTTAAGTGTACAGGCTTTAGAGCCAGACCAATCTGAGTTCAAGTCTCAGCCCCACCACTTAGCAGCTAGCTACTTTGGGCAAGTTCAATTTCCTCATCAGTATAATGGGGCAACATGTGTACCTACTTCAGAGAGTAGAATCTGTGTACCTACTTCAAAATCTGGGACAATTCAATTAAAACAAAAAGCATATTGCTTTGCACACTGCCTGACAACAGTCAGCTATCAATCAAAGGCAATTGTAATGACAAACGAGATAAGAAAAGCAGCTCAATGATGGCCTGGCATTGAAGGATACCTTTGGAGGGCAGATCTTCATGTCACAAGAAGATAGTTGCCTACAGTGTTAAGAGTTAACTCCTGTCCTGGCTTTCGGCTGATCTTTACAACGCACTCTAACTCATAAATATACATTTCTGGCTTCCGAGCTGGGTTGATGCCAAACACAATCTCTGCTGACTCTTTTGGGGACCTTATTCTTCAAGCTGTTACGACATTTCTCAACCTTTTGCTTGTGATATTTACTTTCAACTTACCCTCTTACTCTAATGCCGCCCCTAGAAGCAAACCTCAATACTAAATTCTGAGGCAAACCCTCCATATCTAAATACACCACTTCTCTCTTCCCAAGAAATGTCAGAAAGATTATGGTGAAAATAAGCACAATGTTAAACTCGGTTTTTAAGAGTTAATGGAGAGTGATTTTTTTTTTTTCCCTCCAAGGATAGGTAATAGCATCAGATTCTGAAATTAAGCACAGCAGGAAGAAAGAAGCTGCATAGATTTCACAGAGTATCACAGGCCTCTGCAATAAAGCACTTAAAAATGCCTTGTATTGCTAATTCTTTACACAATCTCCTTTTATTTCCAAAGCAGTATGTGGGGCTTGAGCTATGAGACACGCATTGATGTTAACATTACACTGCTTGAATTAGAGGCATTTTCTACTGAAACTTCTGTTAGGTTTAGAGTTACTTTTTACCTTTTTTCCCCTTCGAATACATTTTCCAGCCTGACTTTCCAGATCAAATGAATGGTTGCCTCTCCTAACAATGCTGAACCTACTTTTACAGTCATTGCCTTAGCAAACACCCTTCCCCCTCAAGATTCCAATAACCAGGCCTTGAGCTATATAGGAAATCTGCTTGCTTAAAGATCACTGGATCATATGCCACTCTGGGAATTCTAAGTGAATGAGGGCAACTCTCTTCTCTTCCCACTTCCCTTCAACCTCAAAAGAATACTCTTCATTCACTGATTGAATTATTCAGCAAATACCTATGAGTAGCTAATATCTGGAAGACACTGTAATAAGCATCATGGTGATTTTTGAAACAGTGAAATGAAACAGCATTAGCAGCAAAGCACTGGTTGGTGACAGGTAAGCCAACAGATGGAAATGTCACTGAATGCTAAATAGACTGTTGAAGAATGCATAGTTTTATGAAGAGTTGCTGTTTTCAGGATCACCAATCTATTGTTCAGAATTTGTAAAGGTTTTATTTCCTCTTATTTCAAGAGGAAGCCCTGCTGTTTTGTTCAATAAATATTTATTGAGTGCTATGATCACACGAAGGTACTCCATGGTGTAGTAGTTAAGGCATTTGGCTGCTAACCAAAAGGTCAATGGTTCGAACCCACCAGCTCTGCAGAAGAAAGCTGGGGCAGTCTGCTTCTGTAAAGATTGCCTTGGAAACCCAGTGGTGGTCACTATGTGTCAGAATTGACTCAATAGCAGCGAGTTTGACTTGGATGCTCACATGAAAAACAAAACAGACATGATCCCTTCTCATGTAGCAACTGCTGCTCCCAAGATAACACAGTCAAACAGTAGATGTATGTTTTGATTTCATACAAACCTCAGGTTTTTCACTGTTTGTTTGTTTGTATGAAAACATTCTCCTGTAAGGACCTTATTAGTCTAATTAAAGCCCTGTCCTGATTTCATCTCATTAGGACTCCTTCTCAGCAGAATCTTTCCCAACATCTTTATCCACAATAATCATAATTAAACTATTCTAATCTGTTTTCCACAAATGACTCTCTCCCTCAGATTTTGTTCTATTTTCATTCATCACTCAACAGGTGCCTTTAAGCCCCTATAGTGTAGTGCCTAAGGCACTTGACTGCTAACCAGAAGGTTGGTGGTTCAAACGCACCAGCCACTCCTCGGAAGGAAGGTTGGGCAATCTACTTCCATAGTGATACTGCCTCAGAAACCCAAGGAGGGGTCTCTATTAGTCAGGTCTGACTCGATGGCACATAACAAACAACATGTCCCATACACTATTCAAAATAATGTGATAAAAAGCTGGATAAACAGATCAACCTCTGGCTTTCAATCTTCTTTGTTGTTATTACCTGCCATCGAGTCACCCCAACTTGATGTACAACAGAACAAACTGCTGCCTGGTCCTGTGCCATCTGGTTACAGGTATTGGACCACTGTGATCCACAGAATTTTCATTGGCTGATCTTCAGAAGTAGATATCCAGGCCTTTCCTCCTAGTTCATCTTAGTCTAGAAGCTCCACAGAAACCTGTCCTGCATCACTGCAACACGAAAGCCCCCAGACAGGTGGTGGTTGTGCAAGGATACAACGGACAGACATTGAGCCCAAATCTCCCACAAAGAGGGCAAGAATTCCACCATTAAACGAACAATGCCACCTTCAGTCTACTTAGCTGATTAGATTTGTCCTGTTAAAAAGTTCTTTCATGCTGGACTGCATGTAGCTGTCACCCTGGCCCCCCCCTCAAAAAAAAATCCACCAATGTCTTGTCTCAGGTCACCTCCCTCTTGACATTAAGCATGCTAATGTTCTCTATGCTCAGATTTACTATTTTAACAAGCTTTAATCTATTTCAAACTCCTAAAACCATATTATAAAAAAGTCTTTCTAGCAGTCCAACAATTAGTTGTGCTTTTTCTCGGCAGTGCCACTGTTCTTTGAGCATCTTACTCAAAGCCCATATGCCATATATATAACTTACTACCAAACCAGATCAATACATTTTGCATCAGTGCTTCTCAAACTTTTACATGCAAAAGAATTGCCAGTCATGCTTGTAAAAATAGATGAGTTAGCACTACAACCACAGAGGTAGGTTGGTGTAAAAAGCATAGTTTTAACAAACATCCTTGGTAGTTATAATCTAGGTGACTGGGTGATCACCTTTGAGGAATACTGCTGGGTAATTTCCTTTGATGTCAAATTTCATGCACAAGTTTCTCCTGCTATCTGAAAATAGAGCGTTTCTATGAAACATTTCCTAAGCCAAAATGGAATAAAGCAAAGAAGCAACTACCATTAATTTATATGGGAAACATGTTTGAGCATTTCCAGACTCAAAACACTTAATTATGTCCAGTTTTATGTTAACCATTAATACCTTTATGAGCTCTCTGAGGCTTTTTTTGATACCTTAGGATACATCTTAAGGAGCCCTGGTGGTGCAGTGGTTAAGCTCTTATCTGCTAACTGAAAGGTCTAACCCACCAGCCACTCCATGGTAGAAAGATGGAGCAGTCTGCTTCTGTAAAGATTTATAGTCTTGGAAACCCTCCTCTGTCCTACAGTGTTGCTGTGAGTGGGAATCAACTCAATGACAGTGATTTTTGGGGGCTTAGGACATATCTTGCTAATGGATGCACAAGACAAAACACAGATACTCAATGACACAGTTCAAAACTATGGCATCTTGATGGTGACATGCTGAATATAGTTCCCAGGGAAGGATCCTGGTGACTCCACTCTCCCTGGTGTGGTGTGTACTGCCTTTTTAATGGCTGGCTACCACACAAACGCTGAACGATATTTTCACTTTTTGTCTTTTTTCATAAAAGCAAAAATCCTCTTTGGATTTCTTTTGGTTAGCAAAAACATACACTAAACATAGGTCCTTCGAAAAGTGAGATGAAGTAAAGTAAACTTTCAAAATGCAGGGGATACATGTATTCAGAATCTCTACTTAAGGTCATACTTACTACTAAGTAAAGTTTAAGCAACACACATCTGTGTGCCCAGTAAATATTTTTGGTTAACATATAGATTACAAAAACTAAACCAAACTCACTGCCATCTAGTCCATTCAGACTCACAACTGCCCCCTTTGGGTTTCCGGGGCAGTAAATCTTTACGGAAGTAGCTTGCCCCATCTTCCTTCAGTGGAATGCCTGGTGAGTTTGAACCGCCAACCTTCTGGTTAGCCGTCAAATGCCTTAGGCACTAAGCCACCAGAGCTCCTTACATATGGATTGTTGTTGTTGTTATGTGCCGTCGAGTCGGACCCGACTCATAGCGACCCCTCCTTGGGTTTCCGAGACGGTATCACTAGGAAAGTAGATGGCCCAGCCTTCCTTCCAAGGAGTGGCTGGTGGATTTGAACCGCCAGACTCCTGGTTAGCAGTCAAGTGCCTTAGGCACTACGCTACCAGAGCTCCTTACATATGGATTAGCAGGTACTTAATAATAATCAACATTTAGAAATTATAGCTCAGATATCACTTCAATAACCATTTCTCATCTGTTCTGCCTAACTATCCCATGTAGTAAACAGGCAGGGAGGTGTTAGCATTACCACTTTACAGATAAGAAATCCCATACCAATATCTTGGCTACAGCATGATGGAAAGACTAAGTAATGGAATCAAAAAAAGACTGACATTCAGGTAATACTCTCCTCCTACTCACTAGTTGAAGGAAATGGGCAAGTGACTTGACCTGTTAGAGTTTGTTTGCCCAGCTGTGAAAAGGAGAAAATACCCCAACCAAAAACCAAATTCACTGTCATCAAGTCATAGCAACCCCTCCTTGAGTTTCCGAGGCAGTATCTCTACAGAAGTAGATTGCCCAATCTTCCTTCCGAGGAGTGGCCAGTGGGTTTGAACCGCCATCCTTCTAGTTAGCAATCAAATGCCTTAGGCACTATGCCACCCAAGGATTACCCATCTGCTAAGTTTGTCATATTATGGTGGCTTGTTTGTTGCTATGACACTGGATGCTATGTCACAAGTATTTCAAAAACCATCAGGGTCATCGATGGTAGATTTTCCAATTAATACAGACTAGGAAGAAAAGCTGGTCATCTACTTCTGAAAATTCACCAATGAAAACTCTAAAGATCACAACAGAGTAATGTCCAAAATAGTGCTGGATGATGAGCCCTCTCAATTGGAAGTTACTCAAACCACACATTGGCCACAACAATGGTCTTGAACACACTAGTGATCAAGAAGGTGGCACAGGACTGGGCAACATTTCATTCTGATGTATACATACAGTGTCACCATGAGTCAGAGCCTACAATAGCAACTAACAATTATTAACAAGAGAGTGATGAGGATTAAATGAGATGACCCGTATAAAGCAACGGGCACTGTACCTCACAGTGCTCAGCAACCGTTAGTTTCCCCACTCTCCTACTCTTTCCATCATCAGGGCTGCCTTAAATTAATACAAAGCTCACTTTACAACATCTATCCATTCAGTAATTATTTACTCTATTGCTGCTCTGATCCAGGCATAGCTATTGTACCACGGAAACAACACAGTGCCCTGAGGGAGTTTACCTTCTATTGGCAAATTTTCTGCATCACCCTGTGGTTATCACTTTCAAAGCAGGCAGCGATGTATTTGGTATACCTTTCTCTTCTGACTTCCGCCAGTGAAACTGACACAACATAGTGTGCTCAATGGTACCCGGATAATAAAGATTATGTGGTAAGGAGAGGGTTAAGAAAAGTCTAATGAATGATGATTGGTTAAGGGATGGAGGGAGAGAAGAGCATTTGGGGGATCAGAGGAAATGTCTGTTAATAAATAGAGTGTCCATTAAGTTTTATTATATACCGACAAAACCAAAAGACCAAATTCACTGCCATTGAGTTGATTCTGACTCATAGTGATCCCCACTGGATTTTTGAGGTGGTAAATCTTTATGTAAGTAGATTGCCCTGTCTTCCTTCAGCAGCGTGGCTGGTAGGTTTGAACCACCAACCTTCTGGTTAGCAGTCAAATGCCTTATGCACTGTACCACCAGAGCTCCATTATATATACCGATAGAAATGTTTATTTATTTTGCATTAAAAGTATTGCTTTATTTCCTGATTTAATGTAGCAAATATACTATATTCTAGTAGTAGTGAAGGTATGTAGAGAAGAGGCTTAGAAAGTGAAGAAAGAAAATTCAAGAAAGAATTATAAGAATTAGAATGCACTTGTTCAAAAGCAGTTTCTAGTGCAAGAGTAAATTAATGAGACTGATTCTGCAAGACACACCGTGCCAATACTGCATAGTAACACCAAGCATTGCAAGAGTCTGCATGCAATCCTCAGTCTGTTTCCACTACATACCAAAGAGCTTTGGATTTTGGTGGCCATGAATTTACACTGTGTAATCTTAGCAGACATCAGGTTTTTGGACAGTCCCTAAACCAGAGCAAGAATGGAGCAGCAACTACATAGGATATAAAACCTGGTACAGCAGAGCATTAAATCAGGCTAGCGAAAAGCACCACATAGGAAACATGCCATCAAAAGTATTGACATCTTTTTATTTTCCTCTAATAATTTTAAGTCCATCAGCCTTTTTAACTAGAGATGGAGAAGTAACCAGTGCTCACTATTTGGGAAAAAAATATTATGGCAAAAGCTTCCAGCAAGCAGTCCTCATCCTGGGCACAGATTCCCCAGAGGGGTCACTTGTTTGAGGAATGTGTCAAAAATTAGCTCTCTTTTCCTGCCTCCCATCCTCCTCCCATTAATGGAAGTTGTCCCAGTGCCAGATTCCCACAGCATAACACACAGAACCACCTAAAAATCTGGGGCAAAGCACCAGTGGTCCCAATCCCACTTAAAACTCTAGCATGCCAAGTCACTTAGATCCCAAAAATGCTTCCCAGTACTCACAAAAGGATTGCTCTCAATTATATTCCTGATGATCAGTCTGAGTTAAATGACCTGGCCTTCTTCCTCAAATCATTGCTCCCTTCCCCTTCCCCCCAAAAAATAGCAACAACTCAATTCTCAGTCCAATAACGTCTTTTCTCAGATGTTGTTCTCCCAGTGGGTAGAAGAATGAACTGCTGCAATGCCACCAGCTCCTCTACAGTTTCTTTTAATTTAAAGTTACAACAGGAGGGAAGAAAAGAGACTTTCTATTAAGGGACAACTCCCTGAAGGGTCTCTTAGCTGACAATCGAAGGACTGCTCATGGCAGTGATCAAATCTAAGGCAACAAAGTGCTGGTGGCTCTGTGACTCATCACAGCAGGAGCTTGCGCTGAGGGCCACTTGAGTTCAGTGCTTTGTGGTGCTGCAAGTTGGTTTAGGAACAGTAACATAGGGGAGTAAAGACTTGCTAGGTGTTTGAGGCTCCAGATAAAATGAGACTTACAATGTGTTACTTCTCACCTGAATAGAAAGCCTAGAGGGGTAAGGAAATGAAGATAGTGTTTTCTGTCTGCCTCATGCTTTAGGGCAAATTATCTCAAGATAATCAAGGTCAGTTGGTCTAGTGGTGTACAGTTTATAACCTGCTATAAGTAAGTGTTGAAGCAAACAGAGCTATTAAAAAAAAAAAAGACAAAGGATGCTTGACCGCACAAACAATACTTTCTAATTACATTAAATATATATTGTTTAAATATATTTATGATCATCTAAAACTATCCAACCCCATCTCTCAGTTACATTTTCTGAGTCCCAAAAGGAGGAATATGTCTTGGAAGAAGTACAGCCAGAAAGCTCCTTAGAAGCGAGGATGGCAAGACTTCATCTCGCATACTTTGGACATGTTATCAGGAGGGGCCGATCCCTGGAGAAGGACATCCTATCTGGTAAAGCAGAGTGTCAGCAAAAAGGAGGAAGACCATCAATGAGAGGGATGGACGCAGTGGCTGCAAAAACAGGCTAGAGCACAGCAATGATTGTGAGGATGGCGCAGGATCTGGTAGGGTTTTGTTCTGTTCCACATAGGGGTGGTATGAGTGGGAAATGGCTCAACAGCACCTAACAACAACAACAACAAGAGAGCCATGTGTATTGAGCATTTCTTCTGTACCATGCATGTTATGGATTTATATACCCTCATATAACCTCATTCAATCCTGACTAGGACTCTCTGAGGTGATACTATCACTGCTCTCATTTTTCAGTGGAGGCAAAGAAAGCATCAGAGGGCTCTGGGAAATTGCCCAGGTCTTTGAGTGGCAGGTCCAAATAAGCAGAGTAAGTACTATTAACCCCTGGGCTATACTTCAAAAACATCTGCACCATTCAGATCTCCTGTTGCAGGAATATAATTGACTGTGCTCCAAGTGCTGCCAACATGGTTCCAGGATGACTTGTGCAAAAAGGCCATGCTTCCATGATGCTGCTCATAGCCAATGCCTGAGCACAGTGCAGGTCATTCCTTTTTCTCCAGTGGCTGACTCCCCATCTGCTACTAAACCTTTCCTGGACTGTGCCACCCTAGAGACTACTAATACCCAATCCTCCTTCCTTCCCTGTCTCCTTGCATAAGTGTCAAATGTGGATCACAGCTGAAAAGCTCTTCTGGCCTTCTGTACTATACTCAAATAAATTTCATGCATGTCTAATCACATCTTCACAACAGCTTCTTGAGGGACTCAAATTACACCCTATCCTGACTTGGCGACATGATTAAGTTCCAAAGTCCAGATTATTATGCAAAAATTGGTGTTATATGAAAATGGAGAATGTCTACATCAAGTCACAAAATGGAGGATAACTACATCATTACAAAACTGCCAGATTACCTTATTACATAACTAGTGAATCACATCATTACATAACTGCCAAACCACTGAGAATCATGGACCAGCCCAGTTGATACATAACCTTAACCATCAGAGCCAGCATTACTCTCTCCTGGAAACTCAGTGTTTGTTACTGCTGCACATATATCGTTAATGCACAAAATAGTCAGGTCATAGAGTTTTCACTATAGTCATAAATGCAAAATATCAGAAAATAAGATAGTCAGTAAATGAAGAGTGCAAGTAACACTAAGAATAAGTCATTTACTTGTTTTTTTAAGAAGCTTTTTCTTTTATCTTTGATCACTTGCACTTATGGACATAAAAGGAGTGCTAGCAGTGCAGTGGCTAAAGCATTTGGCTGTGAACCAAAAGGTCAGCTGTTTGAACCCACCACCATTTGCTTCACAAGAGAAAGATGAGGCTTCTGTAAAGCTTTTCAGACTTGGAAACCCTATGGGGTAAGTTCTACTCTGTCCTGTAGGGTTGCTGTGAGTCAGAACTGACTCAATAGCAGCAGGTTTGGTTTTTGTTTTTCTTTTTTTAACTTACGGATATATTCTCTGGTTTATTGGGGAGAGAAAACAACCACTAATTTTCCCACACTACCAACATTACCTCTTCAAATCAGGGAATGGTGTATTTATCGTGCCTTTTTCCTTGCACACAATTTAAAACAAACATACAAATCTATGGAATATCCTCTGAAGAAACTACCTACTCTGTAAGACAAAAGGCTGAAAATTCAGATTGATTTTTTCTCAAAATGGTATTTCTCTCTCGCTACAAGCACTAATGTTGTTGTTGCTGTCAGGTACCATCAAGTCAGTGCAACTCACAGCAATCCTATGCACAACAGAATGCAACACTACCCAGTCCTGTACCCTCTTCACAAATGTTTCTGTGTTTGAGCCTGTCCTTGCACCCACTGTGTCAATCCACTTCATTGAGGGTCTTCCTCTTTCTCACTGACCCTCTACTTTCCCTAATGTCCTTCTCCAGAGACTAATCCCTCCTGATATCACATCCATAGCACAGGAGATGAAGTTATCACCATTCTTGCCTCTAAGGAACATTCTGGCTGTGCTTCATCCAAAACAGGTTTGTTCATTCTTCTGGCAGTCCATGGTATATTCAATACTCTTTGTCAACACCACAATTCAAAGGCATCAATTCTTCTTCAGTCTTCTTTATTCATCGCCCAGCTTTCATATGCATATGAGGTGACTGAACATACCATAGATTGGCTCCAGCAAATCTTAGTCCTCAAAGTGACATCATTGCTTTTTAAAACTTTAAAGAGATCTTTTGCAGTAGATTTGTCCAAGGAAATACTACATTGTTTCATTTCTTGAGTGTCTCCATGGACGTGGATTGTGGATCCAAGTTAAAATGAAGTCTTTGACAACTTCAATCTTTTCTCTGTTTATCACGATGTTGCCTATTGAGAGGATTTTTGTTTTCTTTATGTTAAAGAACCCATCTCAATCAGTATTCCGTAAATTCCTGGAGCCTTGTTTTTTGCCAATTCTTACAGTGCAGCTTGGGCTTCTTTCTTCAAGACCACTGGTTCTTGATCATATGCTCCCTCCTGAAAGGTGGAACATCGACCAACTCTTTTTGTTACAGTGACTCTTTGTATTCCTTCTATCTTCTTTTGATGCTTCCTGCATCATTCAATATTTTGCCCACAGAATCCTTTAACATTGCAATTCAAGGCTTGAATTTTTTTTCAGTTCTTTCACCTTGAGAAATGCCAGGTGTGCTCTTCTCTTTTAGTTTACTAACTCAAGATCTTTATATACTTCATTATAATATTTTACTCTGTCTTCTCAAGTTGCCCTTTGAAATCTTCTGTGCAGCTCTTTTACTTCGCTTCTTCCATTCACTTTAGCTACTGTCCATTCAAAGGCAAGTTTCAGAGTATCTTCTGACATCTATTTTGGTCTTTTCTTCCTTTTCTGTCTTTTTAATGACCTTTTACTTTCTTAATGTATGATTTTTTTTTTTTTTTAGAACTTTTTCCTTTTTTCTTTAATTGTGATTTGGGTGAAAATTTACAGAGCAAGTTCACTTTCCATACAGCAGTTCATATACACTTTATCTCATGACACTGACTATATTTCACCACAATGCAACAGCTCCCCTCCCACTTCCTCCCCATAGTTACCTCTTCCCTGTGTCCATCCCTCCATGCA